>NC_081563.1:140265615-140298067 GCF_022355385.1 Mustela nigripes
GCGGGCCGCCGGGTCTGCGGGGGGCGCGGGGTGAGGGCCGGGGGCGCCGCGGGGCGGGGGCACCGCGGGGCGGCGCGCCGGCGGCCGGAAATGGCGGCGACCCTCCCTCCAGGCCGCGGGGTGGGGGTGGGGGGCGGCCCGCAGGGCGGGGGCCGGCGGGGGCGGGGGCTTCGCGGAGCGCGGGCGGTGGCGGCGGGGCCGGGTGGACGCTGCGACCCGGAGGGGGGTCGGGCGGGAAGGCGCGCCCCCCCCGCCCCCCCGCCGCCGCGGTCCCGGGCCCGCGCGAGCCTCGGTCAGGGGCGACCCGAGGGGTCTGTGCGGGCCGAGCGGCCTGGAGCGGGTCGGGGCACGGCCTCCCGCAGCGGCGTGCGTTCCCCTGTGGGTGGGCAGGTGGGGCCGCATCCCGGGGGCGGGGGGTCTCACGGGGGGCGCCGAGCTCCCTCGGTCCCTCCCCCATTCTGCCGGATCGCGGCCCGCGCGCGGCCTTCCCTCCGCCCCCCTGTCCCCGTGACCGACCCGGGGTCTTCTCCTTCCCGGGGGCGCGGCTGGTCCCGGGTCCCTGAGGTGCAGCGCGGGGAACGGGGCTGTTCCTTCACGCGTCCGGAGGAGTCGTCCGGGCCGCAGGAGCCCTGTTTCTCCGGCCGCTTCGCCCCGTGGGCCTCGAGGGGACAGTGGGAGGGGCCGGCCTGGGGAGGGGCCGGGGGCAGGCCCGGGACGGGTGTCGCGCTTGGTTCCGCGGCGTCCTCCAGGCCCAGGAAGCCGAGTTCCCGCTTGGCTCGGACGGGGGTGTTCAACCCGCCGGTCGCGGCCCGGCGCTCCTGCGTTGCGCTAGCGCTGGACACCTTTGTCCTCAACTAGCTGCCCGTCGAGACGGACGTCCCAGCGCCAGAGATGCCGGCGCCGCGCCCTTCCCGCCGCTGCCCACCCGCGAACCCCTAGCCCGGCCTCCGGCCACTTTCCGTGGCTTTCGTGCTTCTTCCCCGTGAAGTGTCCTGCCGAGTTCAGGACGGAGCAGTGTCCGGGGCTGAAATCGGAAGCCGGACTTAAGGGCGTTGGGGACTTCATCATTCGGGGTGCGCCGCGCTCCTTCCACCTGTGTCAGGGTCCTGGGGCTCAGGGCAGCTCCTGATGGCGCGTGGCCAAAGCAACAGCTCCGGGAGCTGGTTCTGGCTGGCTGACTGTGGGGCTGATCCGTGTGATCCAGATGGCCTTGTCCCCCCAGCGGTCACTGTGGATGGTCGTTGTGGACCAGCACAGCACTGCCGGGGACATGCGTGTGGCAGGACCCTCAGAGGCCAGCCGCCTTGGCCCTGGAGTAAGCAGAGCACCGGGGCTTGTGTGGGGAGCAGACGCTCCGGCAGGCGTGTGGTGGATGCTCTGATCCTTGCCGAGGATCCCTTGTGGCCTCTGGGATGCCTGTCAGGCCTCTCCCACCCCTGCCACCAGCCTCCTACCTTTGGCCCTCTGACTCACCCTCCCCTGCCTCCACAGCCTTCTTGCTGGTCTCTTGGCGAACTCTCCGCCCTCCCGTTGGCCGGAACACTCACTTCCTCATCCTCACACTCCGTGAAGCCAGGCCCTCCGTGACTCCGTGACTTCCCTGCATCCTCCCGTTTCCCGTCTCCCTTTCCTCCCCGATTTTCCTGCCGCGCTTGGTTATTCTGACCATGTTTACTCTTACTGTGAGATGGGTCCGTGGGGAGGCTGCTCTGTGTGAAGAGCTGGTGCTGGCACATACCCAGGAAACACTTGTTGAAGCAATGCTGGGATGAGCCCGGTGACCACGGGGCGCTCAGTGGCTGGTCACCGGGAAGTCGTTGTGAGTGCGCACGGAGGCCCTGGGTTCTGAGGGAAGTGTGGCAAGCACCTGCCCTTTGGGAAAGGACAGCCAGGTAAACCGTCAGAGAGCTGCTCGAGAGGACCCCCGAAATCTTTTTTGCAACTTCTAATTTGAATTATTTCAAAATAATTTAAATTACTTCAAATTAGATTCTTTCAAAATATTTTTAAATTTTTTAAAAAGATTTTATTTATTTGACAGAGAGCACGAGCACAAGCGGGGGAGCAGCAGGCAGAGAGAGAGGGAGAAGCAAGCTTCCGCTGAGCGGAGAGCCTGATGCGGGGCTCGATCCCAGAGACCATGACCTGAGCTGAAGGCAGAGGCTTTAACCCACGGAGCCACCCAGGCGCCCCTCAAAATAAGTTTTTAAAGTCAGATCTGGTAATAATGCTTCTAGAAATTTAGTCTTTGGTTCCTCTCTTCCCTCTCCTCCCGGACTCACCGCCCTCCACACCCCCCACCGGCAGAAGAACCCCACATGCTAGTCTTAATACTTGGTGACATTTGTTGATTAAGTGGATTGAGATGGAGTAATCTGTAAGAAGAACTCTGCGGGGCGAGCCTCAGCCCGAGACTCCTTGCTGTGAGGCTCTGCAGCAGCAGCTGAGTCCTGCCTTGTGAACTGAGGGGCTCTGCAACCCTTCTTATGCCCCTGTTAACGCAGAATGAGGGGGTTCTCTTCTTTCTAAGGGGGCGTTCCTTTTTTTTACATTTATTTATTTATTTATTTGACAGAGATCACAAGCAGGCAGAGAGGCAGGCAGAGAGAGAGGAGGAAGCAGGCTCCCCACTGAGCAGAGAGCCCAACTCGGGGCTCCATGGGACCCTGAGACCATGACCTGAGCCCAAGGCAGAGGCTTAACCTGAGCCACCCAGGCGCCCCTAAGGGGGGTTGTATGAATTAAGGTGCTGTAGAGATTGAAAGGGTGCTGTGTGTGTCTGAACCATTCTTGTTCTGGAGTCTTTCTGGCACGTGGGGGCACCGTGCTCAGCAGGGACCTACCCTGGAGACCAGCGCCTTGCTCAGGAACGGGAAAATTGAGGCCTTCTGTGCCAGTTACTGACAGACCGCCTACCTGCCACCACCACGGGGCACCCTAACATGCACCCCTGCTGGACGGTGCCTCTTTAGAGCCTAAACGTGAGCGGCTCACAGTGGCCCCGGGGTGCAGTGGAGGGTCAGTAGGTGTTTGTTGGGTAACAGCTAAATTGCAGTCGACTTGGGGGGTCGTGATAAGACAGAATTTTGTCGGGGCCCTTCAGTCGGTGAAGCGTCTGCCTTTAGCTCGGGTCATGATTCTGGGGTCCCGGGATTGAGTCCCGAATTTGGCTCACAGTCCGCGGGGAGCCTGCTGCTTCCTCCCTCTGCCGCCTCTCTCCCTGCTCGTGCGCACGCAAGCGTTCTCTCTGTTTCTGTCAAGTAAATAAGTAAAATCCTAGAAAAAAGAATTTTGTCTAAGGTGGGAGTTGCTCCTAAAGTCGGAGTACGGTGAGCGTGGTGCACACAGATGGGAGCACCCCTGAAAAATCCCTTAACTTCCCTGCAGCTCTGGGCTTCGCAGTGCCGCAGGCAAACAGTGGCGCACCCAGCTAGGCAGCCAGTTTTCCAGTAAAGAGACAGACCCCCGTGTCTTCTGGGGGCTGGTGTCCAGCTCCGTGACCAGTCTTTGCACAAGTGGCGAGGAGGCTCTTAGCTCAGTGGTGCGCTCGTGAGTCCCTGGGCACTTTGTGAGCAGCGGTTCGAGCTACAGCATTCCTCAGATGACGCCTTCGGTGCTCTGACTGGGTCGTTAGATCAGAGCCTCCTGTGCTCTAGATGTCCCCCCGTGGGTGGGCAGAGTCTGTGCTGGACTTTCCTCCTGAAGATGTAAGACTAGGGCTCACATGACAGGGGCCTCACTAAAGTGGGGGGTCACGGTACCTGCCCTGCCTGCCTTCTGGGGGAGTAGGCGGTGATAAGTGGAAAGGTGTCTCCTCAGCTCCTCCCTAATTATACGCGACAGCGGTGCTGGAAAATGGGAGCAGTTCTCTTTTATGAAAATGCTGCTCCTCGTTTACGAGCGAGAATGACTGCGCCTCTCCTGTCCCGACACCAGGGCTGCCTCTCAAATAGTGACCTCTTAGTCTGAAGAGGATTAGCCGCTGGTCGGTCACCGGTAGCTGGGAAGATTTGAGGATTAGATTGCCAGACAGCCTTCAGTTTAGATTTTGTCTCTCATCGTGCCCTGCATTGATTTTGTTTGAGAACACGGGACGTTTGCAGGCATATTGGTTAACACTGAAGCTGCAGAAATGTGTATAGCTTCTCTCTCTCTGAAGAGAGGACGGAGTGAGGCCAGGTGTGGGAGGTCATCCAGTATGCCGTCTCCATCTGTTTCCTCTCTCTCTCTCGAAAGGTCTGTGTGTGCGGTACTGGGTGACTCGTTCAGTTGAGCATTGGACTCTTGATTTCGGCTTAGGTCAGGTCATGATCTCAGGGTCCTGGCATAGAGCCCCACGTCAGACTCCTCTCTCTCATCCATGAGTCTGCTGGGGATTCTCTGAGAGAGAATCAGTCTTTAAAAAAACAAAACGGGGGCGCCTGGGTGGCTCAGTGGTTAAGCCTCTGCCTTCAGCTCAGGTCATGATCTCAGGGTCCTGGGATCGAGCCCCGCATCGGGCTCTCTGCTCAGCGGGGAGCCTGTTTCCTCCTCTCTCTCTGCCTGCCTCTCTGCCTACTTGTGATCTCTCTCTGTCAGATAAATAAATAAAATCTTAAAAAAACAAAACAAAACACACTTATTCATTTGTTTTTTAGGGAGAGACAGAGTGTGCAGAGGGGAGGGGCAGAGAGAGAGAGAGAGAATCCTTTTTTTTTTTTTTTTTAAAGATTTTATTTATTTGTTTGACAGAGAGAGACAGCAAGAGGGAACACAAGCAAGCAGGGGGAGCAGGAGAGGGGGAAGCAGGCTCCCTGCCGAGCAGGGAGCTCAATGCGGGACTCCATCCCAGAACCCTGGGACCATAACCTGAGCCGAAGGCAGAGGCTTAAGGACTGAGCCACCCAGGCGCCCCAAGAGAGAGAGAATTGTTGAACAGACTTTCCACCGAGCACAGAGCCCAGTGTGGGGCTCCATCCCAGGACCTCAGGATCATTACCTGAGCTGAAACTAAGACTCAGATGCTTAACCAGCTGAACCTCCCGGACACCCCTTCCTTTTTAAGGACTAAACCGTATACGTTAAAATTCATTTCATTCCAAAATCAGTCTGTATTGTTCATGTATCCGTAGAAATTTTTTTTAAAACTTAGTTCTGGGGGTTCTTGGCTGGCTCGGTTGCGTGTCTGCCTTTGTCTCAGGTCATGATCCTGGGGTCCTGGGATCGACACCTGTATTAGGGGTCCCTGTTCAGCAGGGGATCTGCTTCTTCCTCTCACTCTCACTCTGTGTGCGCTCTCTCTCTCTCTCTCTCTCAAATGAATAAATAAAATCTTTAAAAAATGAAAATAAAAAAACAACTTAGTCTTTGGCAGAAACCCAACTAATATTTTTAAATTATATGGTACGTTATGAGTGACTGGTGAATATTCCTTGAATCTGGATGAGTGTGATTGAACCTTACTTGTCATCGTGGGCTATTTGTAATTTTATTATCTTTTTAACTTTTCTACATTGAATGTGTATCACCAGCAAATATGGTGGTTGGATGAAATGTTCAGTCAGTGTCTCCGTTGCTATGTTCTGGGAAGTTCTATGCCAAACGGCTATAAAGTCGCAGTCCTGGGAGTCAGAGGATTGGAGCCTGACTCGCACCCCATCAGCTGTGCCCATGCTGGCTGTCTCTGGGACAGTGTCTCTGCTGCTGCCTCTTCGTGTCCCAGCGTGGTGTGGTGTAGTGAAACCTCCAGAACCCAAATCTCCTGTCCGTCTTGTAACTTTGCATTGGTTCAGGGGCTGGGGGCTGGGTTCCGTCGGTCCTGGTAGAACGGCGAGGAGGGGCCGGAAGCGGAGCCCCAGCTTGCAGGCCCTGGGCGGAGAGGCTGGGCTGGGCAGAGCAGGCCTGCGCTGTCGCCTGCCCACTGTGGGAGGGGATTAGCCCCGGGCAAATGTTTGCTTTTCGGCCAGGCAGTCCCACTGAATCTTTCTTATTAAATAGAGGTGTCTTGGGGCACCTGGGTGGCTCAGTTGCTGGCCCCTGTGCCTTGGGCTCAGGTCATGGTATCAGGGTTCTGGGATCGAACCCTACATCGGGCTCCCTCCCCGGTGGGAAGCCTGCTGCTCCCTCTCCCCCTGCTTGTTCCCTCAGTCTCTCTCTGTCAAATAAATCAGTAAAATCTTAATAAATAGTGTCTTTGGTGAGAAGGTATTTCTCTAAGATAAATAATGAAAAGTTTCTAGGTCAAAGAGTACAGACTTTGTAACTTTTGACATATGTTACAGAGTTTATATTCTCTGGGACAGTGTGTGTCTTCCTCTTCACTCACATGAGATCTTAAGGTTTTATGTTTTGGTGCTCAGTAAGCTATTGCTATAGGGTTCGATAACAGTATCTCAGTTTTTGTTTTTGTTTTTCTTTTTTTTTTGGCCAGTTGCAATAAATTGTGCTGTGTTAAGAACTTAGTTTTAAATAAAATGAGTTTAGTTGTAAAAGACCTTTTAAAAATTATGTAATTTTTTGATTTTCAAATTTAATTTTTTAATTTTTAAAAATTATGTAATTTAAAAATTATGTAAAAGCAATCAATATCTGTTTTTTAACTTAAAAAGCAGTTGTGTTCTGGCTAAAGATTTTTGCTGGGTGTATTTATCTTGTACTTTGAATCTTGAGGCTCTTCACATCTAAATCTAAAGTTCAGAATTTTCAAAAAATATATTTATTTGTTTGACAGACAGAGATCACAGGTAGGCAGAGAGGCAGGCAGAGGGAGAGGAAGAAGCAGGCTCCCCGCTGAGCAGAGAGCCCGATGCGGAGCTCGATCCCAGAACCCTGGGATCATGACCTGAGCCGAAGGCAGAGGCTTTAACCCACGGAGCCACCCAGGCGCCCCTAAAGTTCAGAATTTTTAAATGGAATCCAGTGGTCCAGTTTTATTTTGAGATGAAAATAGAAAGTCTACAACTTAAGTGTGACTGTTATCTATAAAGTTTTTCTTAACCTGTCTGAGCAAAGTTGGTACTGAAACAGTACGTTTTCTTGTGGGATTCACTTAGCGGCTCCCTTGTTCCCAAACGGCCAGTCACAAACCCTCTGTGAACAGGCCAGTTCACTGAAGGCACAGCAGCCGCAGTTCCCAGGACAGCCTTGCAAGGCAGCTGTTGCCAAATTTTATAGATAAGGAAACCGACAGTTACGCGTGTTCTCTAGTGTAAGGTGTGCTATTGAAGACGGAGCACAAAAGATACCGTCACAAGCTAAAATAACATACACAGTTTACACCTCTTGTTTTTTTATTTTTTGAAAGATTTTATTTATTTATTTGACCGAGAGACAGCAAGAGCAGGAACACAAGCAGGGGGAGTGGGAGAGGAAAAGCAGGCCTCCCCCCGATGGAGCTCGATCCCAGGACCATGGGTTCATGACCTGAGCCGAAGGCAGATGCTCAGCGACTGAGCCCCCAAGGTGTCCCGTGGTTTACACCTTTTAAACTGCTGTTTCTGATGTGTGTTCTGTTGCACCCCTGCCTGGTTGGTAAGGCTGGTGTGTGTCTTCCCACACTTGTCTCACCTGCCTCTGCTTTTTCTTTCAGAAAAATGTACCCATGGAGGGACATCTGGGTGGCTCAGTGGGTTACACGTCTGCCTTCAGGTGGGGTCAGGTCCTGCATTGGGCTCCCCGCCTGGAGGGGAGCTTGATTCTACCTGCTGCTCCCTACTCTTCCTCCCTCTCTTGCTCTCTTGCTCTCAAATAAATAAAATCTTAATTTTTTGTTTTTAACCCATGGAACGCGTAACTGTAACATCCAAGGGGACCCTTGACAGCCGGTAGGTCAGTCTGTCCAGCCAGCTGTTCACGTCATCCTGTCCTCACGCAGGCCAGTGGATTGCAATGCAAAAAGGTATTAATGGCACGGGCGTACTCTTGAACCTGTGGCAGTTTAGGAGGAATAAGCAAACCTTTATAAGTGTCTATAACTTAAACCTTTTACTTGTGACGTATTTTAAGCTCCTCACAGAGTCGTGGAGGGGAGGTATAGTTTGCTCCCCTCCTGGTCTGCATTCAGCACACGCAGCAGTGCAGTGTCGCATTGCATCTGCCCCTTCCTTGGAGAAAAACTTAGTGGTCTTCTACCTTCCGAGTGGAATGTCACAGAAGATAGTAAGGAATCTTGAAATAGACCTATGATTTTATTAATGATGTTTTTAGAATATAATATTCCTCAAGATTAAAAAAATGATGTAATAAACTGGTCGCAGTCACAGCGCTTTGCAGGGCAGTTAGGGGTAAGCCTGTCAATAAGCCAGACCCACGTGCTCCGCCCAGTAGCGGGTAGTGGCCTGTGGACTTGGTCCTGACTTCTCCCTAGGATAACGGTCCCTCTGAGGGACATCTCACCTTGGTGGCGGTCACAGGTGCAGCACAGCAACAGTTCAGTACAGCCTCGCCTAATTCAATGGCCCCCTCCCCCTGCCAAAGCCTTGAAGACAGGTCTTCCATGTATGTTTTAAATGTTTATTAGTTTATTTGTCAGAGAGACAGAGCACAAGCAGGGGGAGCGGTAGGCAGAGGGAGAAGCAGACGCCCCACTGAGCAGAGAGCCTGTTGCCGGGCTCAACCCGGGGCCCCAGGATCATGCATGACCTGAGCCGAAGGCAGGCGCTTAACCCACTGAGCCCCCCAGGCGTCCCCGGTTTTCTGTATATGTATATATTTTTTAATTTATTTATCTGAGAAAGAGAGGATAAGAGAGCAGCAGGGAGCCTGATGCAGGGCTTGATTCCAGGACCTGGGATCGTGACCTGAGCCCAAGGCAGATGCTTCATGGAAGGAGCCACCCAAGTGCGCCGCCCATAATCCGCCTGGCCCCACCCCGCCAGGGTTTCTCTAATTTTAAAAGGCAGATTAATAACATGGATTTTTTTTTTTTTTTTTTAAGTTTAAGACGTAAAAAGAAAACACCTTTTACATCCAGTGTGCTCCATGGTGAGGAGCCTCGACGCGAGGCTCGATCTCACAACCCTGAGATCACAGGCTGAGCCGAGATCAGGACCTGGGCGCTCAGTGACTCAGCCACTTAGGCGCCCCAACAGCATCGTAAACTTTGTCTGTATATGTGTTTGTTTTTGTTAAAAGTATAGTAAAGACTTTTAATGTGGTACGCTATCCAGGTGAGGCTTAATGCCCAAGGAGGTAAGTTCTTTGTGCTTTGGGTAGGGACAGAGTGCTCCCATTTGTGAAGCAGGTAACTGAGAATCAAGTTTTACAGTGCTTGGGGGTCAGACTTGGATTTGAATGGCAACCCCACCAGTCCCCGGCAATGACCTCGAGCAGACTCCTCGGTGTTTCTGAGCCTCCGTCTTCTCTTCTGCAGATCAGAGGACTGTTACTGGGCACCGGCACCATTGCAAGCACGTCACACGGGCTCGGTCGCAGACATACCAACTAGACTGTTTCCATTTCCGTTGGACAGAGGGGAGGTGGAGATACTGAGTAGCTCGTCCCGGTTACTGAGCCCGTGAGCGGCTCAGCTGAGTTCCAGCCCAGTCAGGTGACCTCAGAGCTGCCCCCCCACCACCTGGTGGACCACATGCCGGTCCGGCCGACTTCTTAGGAACATCTGGTGATGTCTAGGACATGTGTGCCTCTAGCTGCACATGGGAGGCACCCGAAGTGGTGGCCGCCGGGTTGGTATTAGAGCTGTGACCACAGGTTCTGCCAGTTGTACCGGCCCTCTGTTTCAATGTATGCGCGTGTATTTTGGCCTCTGACATCAGGCCATCTCTCTGGGGCCACCAGCACCGTGTACCTGGTTTCAGGCTAGCTTTGTCAGGGTCGCTTGATTCTGGTCACGGCTGCAGGAAGGGGCCATTCTGAAGCCATGTCCGTCTTACGTCATCCAAGGCTGGCCATCTTGCCAGGGGACATTCACACTGAGCAGTAGGGATCACAGTGCTGGGAAGTCCTGCTGTTTCCGGCAGGTGTGTCGGGGGTGGTTCTCTTGGAGACACAGAAGGCATTGGGTCTCCTCTGTGTTTTATGAACTCTCACCCCCCGGCTTTAGGAAGCTCTTCTAGCAGGCGTTCGCTTGGTTGCCCGTCGCTCTCGGCCCTTTCTGCCGTGATACAAAGGACGTCTGCTCCTCCAGCTCTGCATGCTGATTCCGACACCCAGTTTGCAGGGAGCCTGGTGCTTCCCCGTGTGGACGAGTACCTGTGGCTTTTCTGTCCCGAGATTTTAGGTGTTGTGAGCTTAAAACATCAACAACCAACATCCTAATGCTTTTATGAGAAATATTTTATGAGAAATATTTTATGAGAAATATTTTGTCTCCCACTGTCTAGTTTCGTGTTTAGATTTGGGAATATGTTAAGGTTTTCTGGAAACTTTTGGTCTTAAGTATTGGTTCTGTCCTAGAGTCATTTTTCCCCACCGTGTGCGTGGAGGGGGACGTGCTGTCTGCAGGGCCGCAGGGTGGGAATCTCGTGCTCTGGGTGCAGGACTTGAGCTTGGTTCAGGCTGTCCTTGCCCAGCGGGATTAGAGACTCTTAGTGCCGCGCAGCTGTCCTATTGCACAGCCTCACTTTGTGTCGCCCAGATTCATTTCCCTGTCGTCCACATGTCCGAGGACGAGTGGGCAGGACCGGAGGGCAGGGTCTGAAGCGGCGTGCATTTGTTAGAGGACAGGTGCTCTCCCAGTCAGTCCACGGGTAACCTGCTTTCTGAGGAATACTTTTTTAGAGGATGTCCAGTTTTTACTCATTTAGTTGTTCATTCATTTTTTAATCTCCTATTTTATTTATTTAATCCACATGTTTATTGTGATTTTGCTGAACTTCTGACCTCCTTTTTTTTTTTTTTTTTTTTTTTTTATTTTTTTTTTTCTTCCACAGGCGCCCAGGGGGTTCCCACCTGCCCCCACCACACACACACCGAGGGACGCGGGGCCCATGCACACGCACGGCCCGACGGGGCTGCCGGGTAGCCCCCTCCCGACGGCCGCGCAAAGACCATGGCGTGGCACAGCGACCCCGGCCCGGGGTGCGGTGGGCGGCGGATTGACGACCTTTTCCTTTTAACTTACTGTTAAGCATCAGTTAACTAAAGAAAATCCTTACTTGGTTTCTGGACACAGTTATTTCCGGTAAAAGTAATCTAACACCCATTTACTGAATGCCCGCCTGGACTTGGGACAGTCGCTCCGTCTGTAAGTTCGAAGGTCTTTGGGGGGAGCTAGGCGTGTTCTTGCGTTTTGGCAGCTGTCAGTTTGGGAAACCCAGGTTCTGTGCAGGTGTGTGGCCCTGAGCTGAGTCTTTTCTGTTCTTCCTGAGACACCTGTCTGCCGCGGCGCGTGGCCGCCCGTGCTGTTGCTCCCTCTCCCGTCGTTCGTGAGGGTGGGGTGCTCCGTTCAGTGTAGGAGCGCCCGGACAAGCTAAGTGGGGGCTGTGGGTGCGCACTGCTCTTCCTTCTTGCGCCTCCGGTTTCAGCCCCTTCCCTCTCTGTGCTTTGAGGGTTGTGGGAGGTGGCTTTGAAGAAGTGACCGGTTCACTCTTGTATTCACTTTCTTTCAAGGCTCAGCTTTTGTTGCTTTTAATTCTTCTCAGAATTAAGGAGGAGAGGGGCACCTGGGTGGCTCAAGTCTCTGCCTTCAACTCAGGTCGTGATCCCAGGGTCCTGGGATCGAGCCCCGCATCGGGCTCTCTGCTCAGCGGGGAGCCTGCCCCCCCCCCCCCCCCCCCCCTCTGCCTGCTTGTGATCTCTGTCTGTCAAATAAATAAATAAAATCTTAAAAAAAGAATGAAGGAGGAGAGGTAAAATCTTCTGGGGTTCCTGTATTTCCAGTGACTTTAGGACTTCTTTACACTGGAGATTCATTTTTAGCCAGGAGTAAAGAGAGAAGACCCATGACATTGGCATCATCTGTTGACTCTTGTTTAGAATTTGACTGTATTAGTGGGGTTGGTGCCAGTTCTGTTCTGCAGTATACTGATTTTTTTTCCTTTCAGAATAGATAACAAATTCAGAGTCAGACATGCAGACTCGTGGTTTTCTGAGCTGTTTTGGGTTACTGAGTCTGTCCCGGCACTGGCTTTGCGGTCCCTTGCCTGAGGCAGGCGCCCCCGGACCCGCCCGCTTTTTCAGTGTTCTTTGGCAGGTACTGCTGGTTCATCACAGATCTGAGAGGGAAATCCCTGGTCTTTGGAACATCCATTCTATTTTTTTCTTTCTTTTAAGATGTTATTTATTTGAGAGAGGGAAAGTGCGAGCCTGCGCGTGTTTGGGGCGGGGAGTGGGGCAGAGGAAGAGGGATAGGCAGACCTCATGGGGCTGAATCACTCCCTGAGCTGAAGCCCAGAGTTGTACGCTCGACTGACTGAGCCACCCAGGCGCCCCTGTTGTATTTCATTGCTTAGGGTTTTTATTTTTAGCAGTTTTTCTTCTGTACAGTTACCTCAAGAGCGCATGGGGCAAGGCAGCAGTACCTTCCCAGACTTCACCCTTCCTTCCCAGAGAGGTTTGCGGGTGGTCGCCCACTACTCCTGGACTGTGTTCTGCCCCGTTGCCCGATGCGTCCCCTCACGAATCGCCTGCACCTTCCATCCCGACCAAGGCCGCAGCACCTTTGCCTCCTGTCCCCACTCTTGGCAGTCCCTGCGCGCTCCCGTCCCCGCGCGCTCCCGTCCCCGCGCGCTCCCCGTTCCTGTGCTCCCGGTTGGCTTTTTTTTTTTTTTTTTTAACAGTATTAACCTTTTTCTTGGCTTCTGTATTTTGAGATGCCCGTTGTGTTGTGCATTATCTTTGTGGCCTGGCATTTCCATTTGGGCACTCTGTCTTCCTGCCTCTGGCCAGACAGTGGCTCCGGAGGTTGCCTGTCCAGCCACGATCCTGGTTTGACCCACAGTAGACAGGCCGGAGGGTGCTCCTGGCACCATAGAGGCCTCTGCATCTGGGAGGAAAACCCCAGAGACTGAGAAAGGAGCCTGTGGCGCGGCTTCATACTTCTTCATGCCTTCATTGCTGAACCACAGCACCTGGCTTGCAGGCCACGAAGCCTGGGTCTGGGGACACGCGGGACAGACCGTCGACATGCGGAGGAGGTGTGGCTCACAGTACCTGCGGTGGCTTTTCCAGGCCTCCTTGCTCTCATACCAGATGCTGGTATTAAGACACACTTGTTTTCAATGCCATTATCTAATGACGTGTGTGGAAATACCAAAGAATTTGTAGCTTTCGTGAAGTGAGGCTGCCTCAGATCATCGTGGAGGTCTTCGATGCAGGATGCTGAGAATGGCAGAAAGCAGAGAGCTCCCTAGGTGGACCTCCCACGCGGGATGCGCGATTTTACATGCCAGGAGGCACCCTGCAGGGGAAAGACAGGCCGTTTGTGGGGGAGGGGGAGGGCTTTCTGGGACTTGGGGCTCTGGGTGAAGCGGTCTTTGTCTCCTGCCATGCCGTGGTAACCCCAGGTGAAGCAGACTCCTTGTGGGTGAAGGCCTTTAGAAGAAAGTGCGGGAGAATTTACTTTTGGCTTTGGGATAGAGAAGTACCTTTGAACAAAAGCAAAAAAAGGGGAACATCAGTGGCACCTGGGTGGCTCAGTGGGTTAAACCTCTGCGTTTGGCTCAGGTCATGGTCCCAGCGTCCTGGGATCGAGCCGCGTAGGGCTCTCTGCTCCGCGGGGAGCCTGCTTCCCTGCCTCTCTCCCTGCCTCTCTGCCTGCTTGTGGTCTCTGTCTGTCAAATAAATGAATAAATAAAATCTTTAAAAAAAAAGGGGGGGGACATCATGAGTTTGCAAAGATTTGTTATATTCGGTTATGTAAAATTGGGAATTTGTGAGCTCTGTTGCACAAGAGTGTGCATAGGTTAACACTGAGTGTGCACTGAAAAACGGTTTTAAGGTGGTAGGTTTTGGTTTTTACTGCACTGGGAAAAATTAAGAACTCGTGTTCATCAAAAGACACCATACTAAATGAAAAGATCTGTGAACTAGGAGAAGATTTTTGTTGGTGTTTGTAGCCAGTAAAGGACTGGTGTCCGGGAGAGAAGTCCTGTAGCCCCTTGGGCACCGACCACAGTCGCAGTGCCTGCGGGCAGACAGAAAGCAATGCTCACCGCTCCCCACACCGGGCTGAGGACTCGGCCGAGCAGGGCACCGTTCTGCCTGGCGCCCGCTGCTGCGTGTCCCTCAGGGGCGGGGGGCAGTGGCTGGTAGGGTGCTGGGTGGTATGTCCTCTGGGGGCAGGTGGCGCGCCTCTCCCAGTAGAGACTGCCAGTTCCCTGGGAGCCCAAGTTCCACTTTTAGGTTTACTCCCGGTAGCAGTTCTTCCTAAATGGTTGTGGTGAAGGACCAGTTTCTTTAATTTCCAGTCTGTCAAAGACTGATAATACTTTGGTAAACTACAATGAAAATGACTAACTAGAAAAATTAGTGACAAACAAAACATAAAATACAAGCCCAGATTTTTTTCTTCTCTTTTATTTTTTAAAATGAACATAAAATAAACATGACTCCCCTTTTCAGGTGTACAGTTCTCTGAGTTTAATACGTAGAGATTTGTGGAGCCCTTACCCTGCTCTGGACGTCGAGCAAGAGTCAGCAGGAGTCAGCCTCCTGCACTCAGCAGACTGGCCGTTGGCGTCACCTGAGTTGCGTACAGACCGCTTTGGTCCTTTTCATTAGAAACTTCCCGGCTCTTTTCCTGGGGCGGCCGCCCCATTTCACATCCCAGCCGCGTGACCGTTCTGGTCCCCGCTGACCCTCATCCGCCCTCGGTGTGGTCCGGTCAGTTTTTTAGCCATTCTCATAGGTGTGTAGCGATACTGTAGTTGGTTGTTTTTTTTAAAGATTTTATTTATTTGACAGGCAGAGAGAGAGGAGGAAGCAGGCTCCCCGCCGAGCAGAGAGCCGGACGCAGGACTCGATCCCAGGACCCCGAGATCATGACCTCAGCCAAAGGCAGCGGCTTAACCCACTGAGCCACCCAGGGGCCCGTGATACTGTTGTTCTAATTTGCTTTTCCCAAATGAACAAAGATGTGGAGTTTTGTTTCCTGTGCTTTAGTTGGTGTTACCGTAACGGTGTGCGAACGCTTGCTGTGAAGCTCTGCTAGTCTAACTACACCCGAGCCGGCCGGCGTTAGCCTAAAATATCTTGCACAGCGGGAATTGCTCAGGGGTGTTCAGAGCAGCATTGCGATAGCAAACCCTGGGAGTGTCCCCAGCATCCTTCAGTGGAAGAAGGCATTGATAAGTTGTGGTCTGTTTACAAACCGGAGTCTCTCCAGACCGGAAACGGCGTTCGGCTACATCCAGCAGCCTGGGTGTGACCTAGAGACATGCTGAGTTTCAGAAGCAAGTCCTATAAGGTTGTATTTAGGGTTAGGCCATTTTTATAAGTTCAAGAAGTTAAAACTAAATAATGTTTAGGGAGAAACATATGAGGTAATACTTCTAGAGCAAGAGAATCATAAACATTAAGTCAGGATAAGGTACACAGGAAGCTTCGAGATTGCTGGTAATTTTCAAGGCTTCAGTTTGAAGGATAGGGTTGTGGTGTTTATCACTCTGCATTGTAAGTTCTATATTCCCAGGCGCCTGGAGGGCTCAGTCGGCGAAGCAGCTCAGGCCTTGATCTCAGGGTCATGAGTTCAAGCCCCACATTGGGCTCCACACCGGGCGCGCAGCCAACGTCAAATACAATGTAGGTGTGTGTGTTCCATGTGTTCCATTCTGTGTGTCATGTACTCCATAAAAAATGCTTACCACAAAAATAGCTTCCCTCTTAAAACGTTTTCAGATATGTCCTTCCAACGTCTCCCCAAACGGTAGGTCGGCTCAGCAGCAGCTTCTGAACGTGTGCTGAGGCCACATCTGGGAACGCAGGAGTCCGAGTACTTGGCTGTTTTCCCTGAAGGTCTCTAAGTCTTCTGAGGAGCACGGACAGCACCTGTGCGGATAGGGTTTTTGTCTCTTTGTGTATCTTGTTCACTGATGAATCTCCAGCTTGGAGAACGGAGCGTAGCGCGCGGCCGGGGCTCTGTCAACAGCAGTGGAACAAGCGAGCAACACAGACGCACGCTCCTGGCCCGGGATGGCTCCCCAGGATGCGACCGGGCTCTGCTGTTTGTGCCGGGGAGTGGCCAGGAAAGGGTCCCCGAGTCAGGGCGATCTCCCCAGGGCTCCGTGGTCCAGGTGGGAGTAATCCACGTGGCAGGAAGCGGGGCAGGGTGTTCCTTTGTCTGTCTGTTTTAGATTCTGATGTCTTTATCTTTAACTCAAGCACACAAGAGAATCTAATCTTTTCCTTTTATATTAATATATCGTGTATTATTTGTCACAGGCGTACTGGTCTGTGATCGTCAGGCTTACACACTTCGCAGCACTCACCCCAGCCCATGCCCCCCCCAGTGTCCGTCACCAGCCGCCCTCTCCCTCCCCCCCACCCTGCAGCCCTCAGTTTGTTTTGTGAGACTGAGAGTCTCTTACGGTTGGTCTCCCTCCTGATCCCATCTTGGTTCATTTTTTCCCTCCCTTCCCCACGGCCCCCGCCCCGCCTCTCAGATTCCTCATATGATAATTGTCTTTCTCTGACTGACTGACTTCACTCAGCCTAATACCCTCTTGTTCCAGCCACATCGCAACGGCAAGGTTTGGGGTTTTGTTCTTTTTGATGGCTGCGTAGTATTCCATTGTGTGTGTCGCGCACATCATCTCTATCCACTCATCTGCTGATGGACGTCTAGGTTGTGTCTGTAGTTTGGCTGTTGTGGACGTTGTGAAGCAGGGCCTTGTTTTAGGAGAGCGCAGGTGTTCATGTGTGACCGTCCTATGTTGGCCTAGGACAGGTGGTCCTGCCAGTCACGTCCCGAGGCCCAGTGGACATGGTGGTGGGAAGATGCTGGTGGCGGGCAGGGCCTGTGTCCTAAAGAGCCCTGAAGGGCAGGTCAGGGAGCTGGGTTTTGGTGCTGCAGCCTGTTGGGAGGGTCTGAGGAGGACCTGAGGGGTGTGGTGAGGGGGGCAGACTGCGCGGCAGTGCGGAAGGACAGAATGAAGAGGGGCAAACCCCGTGTCTCCCAGAAATCCCTTCCTCCTACTGGGTTTCTGCCTCTTGTCCCTGGCAGCCTCTCGCCCATGTTAGAGCTCCCTGCTCGTGTGTGTATATGCCTTCTGGTCTGCCCAGCCCTGGCGCTCCCGCCAGCAGCACAAACCAGGATGCACTACAAGGAGGCAAAATGTGCCCCTCAGTTTGTTTTTAAAGACGGGACGTTACTAAAGAAGGCCCGGCCCAGAGCCTGTGGTTTGACCTTCCCGGGGTGGGAACTGGGGGCAGACCTCTGACAGCAGCTCCTGGATTACAGCAAGTGCTGTGCAGGGAGGCCTGGCTGCTCTCTGGACCTTGACTCTGGGTCTCAGGGATGCCTTGAAACAAGTAGGAACAGGTTTAGGGAGAACGACATGATGCATGTTGCTTCAGAGAGCAGATGGTGAACTCCCCCGTCATCACCCCAAGGAAATACAGAGACATCTGAAGGGACTGAGCCCAGGGAGCACTGCTCACCATGTCGGCAGAGCTGGGACGTTGCTGGCAATGCTTCGTGGCTTCTGGCATGGCTTCGGCTGTGGAGCTGCCTGCCTGTGGCACCAGGGGCCAGGGAGAGGGAAGCAGGGGATACGTGGCAAGAAACTGGCAACCCTTGCTGGGGGCGCAAGCGTCAGCAGATGCCGAACCAGTGTTCATTTTTCAGTTTGTAGGGCGCAGGGTCACGTGCTTCTGGTGGTCTGTGTTTCCTGCTGGGAGAAGTGTCTGTTCCTTCTCATCACTGACGCACCTCTGCTCTTTACAGAAAACATGGACAAGGAAGTATTAAGGCAGTAACTGTTTCCAGAAGTTGAATTTTGTGATTAAAAAACCCCACAAAACTTCATGGTTTCTTTCTCTAACAGTTTTCTGCCGTATGGCCTTCCACAGCCCTTCCTGATGGGTTTCCCGATGTCACGTACATAAGAACGCACTTACAGTTTCGTTTAGTTATAAGCCTGTTCCCCCGAACACGGAGCTTTCAAGAGTGCACGCTGCCTGGCAATGGTCAGGCATTAGAACACAAACTTCTGAAATGTATGTGAAGTAGTGTAGAAATTTTAATAGTTTCTGACTCAAAATATAAAATACCAATTTGAGTGGTAGTCACGGCAGCTACGTTATTCCTTAAAGGGCCAGATGGAGTATTTTTAGGCTTTGTGGTTTCACAGCCTCTGTTGCGAGCCGCAGACGTCGCAGAAGAGCGGGATGTGGCGCTGTCCAAACCAGTCTGTAAACCTAGGCAGCTGGTCCTGGTGACTGGGGAGTTTTATGTTCCATTTGGTTTTCTTATCGTATCTAACTTGCTTTGAGAACAAATAATCTTAATTATAGATTGCTTTTTTTTTTTTTAAAGATTTTTTTTTAATTTATCTGACAGATATCACAAGTAGGCAGAGAGGCAGGCAGAGAGAGAGGAGGAAGCAGGCTCCCCACCGAGCAGAGAGCCCGATGTGGGGCTCGATCCCAGGACCCTGGGATCATGACCTGAGCCGAAGGCAGAGGCTTAACACACTGAGCCACCCAGGCGCCCCAATTATAGATTGCTTTTTAAATGCAGGTAAAATTGACCTACAGTTACATGCACAGCTCTTAGTAAATTTCAGTGAGTTTGGGAGTATGTACACACTTGTGAAATCACTCCCCCAGTTTAAGTCAGAACGTCTCTGTCTTCCTGGAAGGCTCCCTTCAGTGCCCTCGAACACCTTCCTGGTTTATGTCACAATAGGCTGTTTGTCCTGTTTTTACTCTTTTAATAAATAGAATCATTTTGGGTCCAGCTTGTTTGTCTTGCATAATGTGTTTGAGGATTTTATTGGTTGTGTCTGTATGTTACCCTGTTTTTATTGGCGAGTGGTGTCCCCTACAGCACTGACCAAGCCGTGATCGGTCCTTTGTTTCTGGTCATTGGTGGCGTCCACTCTCAGAGCTCATGTTGTGTCACTTAATGCTTGGGGAGGAGCCCTCAAGGCCTCTGCTCTCACTGAACGGGTCCGTGTCCTTTGACCCCACAGGCCAATGTTGGTAACTTTTGCTTTCACCACTGCTATGTATTTTCTTAAAACATGAAGGAAGAAATCGCCCTTGACCGTCACTCCTTCCTGAAGACGCGGATTTCGGTCCTGTCCCTGCAGCCTCAGTAGCTCTGGGGTTTATTGTAATTCAGATCTTCGTGGGTTCTTTTAGTCTCCGTTTTCTTTTCTTTTCTTTTCTTTTCTTTTTTTAATTTTATTTATTTATTTGACAGACAGAGATCACGAGTAGGCAGAGAGAGAGGGAAGCAGGCTCCCCGCCGAGCAGAGAGCCTGATGCGGGACTCGATCCCAGGACCCTGGGATCCTGACCTGAGCCGAAGGCAGAAGCTTAACCCACTGAGCCACCCCAGCATCCCCAGCCACGGTAATCTTAAAACCTAAACAGGCTGCTTCTGTTGCCTGTTCCCATCAGGCCGTGTTCTAGGGGATCGCTCGCTCTCACTTCAGGGTCCTCCTTCGCCGGCGCACGCTCTGCTCTCGAATTGTGCCTCCCGTTCGTCGTTCTGTGCCCAGTGCCTGGCACGTGGGAGGCCTCAGTAAATACTGTCAAGTAGGTGATCGTGGAGGATAAAAAATGTTGCATGAACCGGACGTGTGTCTTGTGAATGAAGTAACAGTCACCGGTGCCCCAGCAGGGCACATGGAAGCAGTCTGTGTCCCTTAGGCAGGGTGATGCCTTGTGCTTGCGTCGCCGTACGTAACTCTTGGTCGCAGCGGGAGACAGGTCGGGCATTCCAGGGGCACGTATGTGTTCGATGCCGCCAGTGGACCCTTCATCTTAGCACTTGAGAAGCATGCAAAATAGGGGGTCCTGTTTCTGCGTTCCTTGATGCGGGATAGTACAGGCTAGTTGTTCCATATTACATGATCGTTCACGTTTAATTAAACTTCCAGTTGGAACAAACCATAGAATATGTTGGTGGTGTGTGTTCGGAGGGTCATGCATGAGCTGTGATGGTCTCCGGTGGGATGCTGTTTGAAGTACCCATCCGCCGCCCGTCCAAGTGTCCAGTGCCTTGGACGTGCCTACGGTGTGTTAGGGAGCCTGAGCAACAGTCAGTGAAGCAGCAGGTCACCGGTCTCCCGGCTGAGGCGGCTGTGCCCTGGGGTCCTCAGGTGTAACAGCCACTGTATCCCTTTGCAGTGAGTAGCAATCTTTTATGACTTTGGGATTTGTCTTCTGGTTTAAATTTTCCCATTTGCTGCGGTACCTCTGCAGTTTCATTGCCAGAGAAGATAGCGAATGACTCATTAACTGAAGGAAGAAGAATTTGAGGGATGACACTGGCTTTCCTTGGATGCTCTCTGTTGAAAATGCGTTCGCTTTTCCCACAGCTTTTCCAGGCGCTGTTAGGTGAGCGAGAGGGCACTCCGTTGCTGTCTGCCTCCGGTCGCCCCGTGTCGCGGCGGGTCTCCGCATTACCGCCCCTTCACCGGACATGTTTATTCAGAGCATTCCTTCTTTGTGTGCCCGTCCTTGTTTTGTATTTGTGCAGACTTAATTTCGAGGAATAAAAAAGTGTCATAGTAACTAAGCCTCCACGTGTGCACGGTATGTAAACACAAGGGACCCTCCCCAAGGACCTAACTTTTTGCCGTTGCTTGAGCTCCGGGCAGGCGTGGCTCCTGCTCTGTGGTTGGGTCGGGCGACGGCGGAGCACAGCTGTCCCACTCTTGCCCACGCTGCGCTCTGCTGCTTCAGAGGCAGAGCTAAAAACTGGGGACCCAGCCATGGAGAGACTGTCTGGCCCACAAGACCGAAATACTTACTATCTTGCGCTTTAATGAAAGCTTGCCTACGTCTGTCTGGAGTAAACCGGCCCTCGAAGACTAACACCAAGGGAAACCTAAGTGGTAAGGGTCGGCCTGACTTTCCTGTGCGCAGATGCCCCCGTTCTGGTGTGTCAGTGCTTGGCTTTGAGCCAGTTGAATTAGGCCTGAGCTGCCAGGCCGCCTGCTGTGCTGTCATGTCATCAAAACAGAAAGGAGGTTTTTCACTGTGAACTTTTCTCTGATGTCAGAAAACTACAGATGATTTGAAATTGGATTGGGAGGGAGTCCATTTGGGGTGTTTGCTGGCTCTTGAGAAAATCTGGGATCAACTAGACTCTGGTTGACCAAACCCTTCATCTTGGTCCCTTCGACTGGCTGTGGCCAAAACAGACGGACTCACCCGCACAAGAACAACTTTCTCTTGGGCTCTGATGAGAAGGGGCTCTGTGGAAATTTTGTTGGAGAGACCCTGGTTGCAAGAGGGAAGTTAGCCCAAAGGGATGAGCTCCAGACCCCTGGTTAAAGGGCGTTGTTGGCTAGGTAGGCTGGGTTCTCAGTATTCCCGACAGGCCAGCACACTGAGAGTGCTTCATAAACCTGTCCTGGAGTGACTCACGACAAGAACCTTCTAGGAAGGGCAGTTATGTGGCTGCTTGCTCGTGTTCTTTTTTTTTAAGATGTTTTAGTTATTTGTTTGACAGATACACAGAGAGAGCGCACAAGCAGGGGGAGCAGCAGGCGGGGGAAGAGACAGAAGCAGGCTCCGCGCTGAGCAGGGAGCCCGATGCGGGACTCGATCCCAGGACCCTGAGATCATGACCTGAGCCGAAGGCAGACACCCAACTGACTGAGCCATCCAGGCGCCCTGCTCATGTTCTTAGAATGATAACTTTGTAAATTTTATAAACAAGATACAGAATTTTGTAAAAAGTTCAAACAATACAGAAAAGAGAGAACATGATTTAAAAAAAAAAAAATCAAGCCATGGTATAGAAGTGGATGAATGTTGTACAGACAAGAAAATGTGTTAACCTCTGGTCCCTAGTTTTTCGCAGAAACAGCCAGACATGCGGCTTCCAAAGACTTCCCTCGTAGTCGGAAATAGAAGCATTTTGTTTCATTTTTCTCTGAACTTGGCATACGGGAAAATCAAGGGGGACGCTAATGCAATTGCTGTCCGCTCAGCATCCGCAGACCTACCCACCCTACCCACGCCCTTAAAAAGGGAGGCCATTGGCCCTGTCGGGCTAGTGTAGACAGTGCCGGCGTCCCTGGTGGGCTGGAGGGGACTCTGCCCTCTCTCTCCGCCGGCGTCCTGACCCCCTTGCTGCGGGTTTGCGGTGTTTCTGTCGGCCACACTTGGTGCCGCAGCTGCCAGTGCTCTTAGGTCTTGTCCTTGGGTTTCTGTGGCTTCAGCCCGTGCCCACAGATCCGTTAACCCGTGGCTTTCATTCTCCATTGCTACTTTTCCGTTGATGTCTTCACTGGCTGGGTGTTTCAACAGATCGTTTTTTCTAGAAGCTCCTTGTTCCATAAGTTCTCGTGTCTATGTGAACGTTCGTCTGTGCCTGCGTCTGTGGGGACCTTGCCTGAGCGTAACGTTCTTGGGTCGGAAGAGTTCAGACGCTGCCTCGCCACCAGTCCGTGCTGCTCAGGCAGCCAGGGAATCGGCCGCTGGGCACAAGCGATGCTGTCACTTCGTGAATTCTTAATCTCTGGGTTTAAGGAGAAATGATTTTTTAAAAAGATTTTATTTACTTTTTCATGAGAGACAGAGAGGCAGAGGGAGAAGCAGGCTCCCTGGAGCTAGAAGCCTGACACAGGACCCTGAGCCCGAAGGCAGACGTTTAACCCACTGAGCCACCCAGGCGCCTCAGATGTGATTTTTTTATTAAGCAAGTATTAGCCTTTAAAAGATTTTGGATTGGGCCGCCTGGGTGGCTCAGTGGGTTAAGGCCCCTGTCTTTGGCTCAGGTCATGATCCCAGGGTCCTGGGATCGAGCCCCGCATCGCATCGGGCTCTCTGCTCCGCGGGGAGCCTGCTCCCCCCCCCCCCACTGCCTACTTGTGATCTCTGTCTCTCGAATAAATAAAATCTTTAAAAAAAAAAAAAGACTTCAGATATAGTTACTGGCATTCCATTGAAACTAAGAAAATTGATTCTGAATTAATTCTGTGGGTTTTTCATAGGGCGGCTCTGTCTGAGGCTGGGACATATTTGACGTTCCGTGCAGTGACATCTGAAGTCCGGCGTGCGCACTGACTGTTAAGTCATCCTGGTGATTCATAATTTAAAATGTGGA
Organism: Mustela nigripes; assembly: GCF_022355385.1. NCBI lineage: Eukaryota > Metazoa > Chordata > Mammalia > Carnivora > Mustelidae > Mustela > Mustela nigripes. Next base: position 140,288,783 of record NC_081563.1, read on the forward strand.
CCGTTTCACAGGGGGAAACTTTGTCTTCAGTCACATGAAGTAGCTGACCGCCTTAGCTGACTGCGTTAGCTGCGTGAGCATCTCAGCAGGGGCGCTGGGCTCCGGGAAGACGGCGGTAAAGCGGCAGTAAAGCGACTGTCCCGACTATCCCGATAGAGTGAGTCACGTCCGTGTTTGGTTTCCCAGCGCGCGTAAAGCTGATGCCCCGGCGACACTGTTGTCTGGTAAAGGCGCAGTAGCATTTCGTGTTTGTTTGTTTGTTTGTTTAAGTAAAACCAACCGTAAGAGACTCTCAATCTCACAAAACAGACTGAGGGTTGCCTGGGGGAGGGGCAGGGGGAGGGGCAGGGCGGCTGGGTCACGACTCTGGGGAGGGGCGGGCTGTGGTGAGTGCTGTGAAGTGTGTAAGCCTGACGAGTCACAGACCTGCACCCCTGCGGCAAATAATACATGATATGTTAATAAAATAATTTTTTAAGAAGTAAAATACCTCTAAAAAAATGCTAACCATCATCTGAGCTTTTTTTTTTTAAAGAGTTTATTTATTTATTTGTCAGAGAGAGAGCGAGCGAGAGCGAGCACAGGCAGGCAGAGAGGCAGGCAGAGGCAGAGGGAGAAACAGGCTCCTGGCAGAGCAAGGAGCCCGATGTGGGACTCGATCCCAGGACGCCGGGATCATGACCTGAGCCGAAGGCAGCTGCTTAACCCACTGAGCCACCCAGGCGCCCCTCATCTGAGCTTTTGAGTCAGAATCACTGATCCCAGATCCGCATGACAAATATACGAACAAAGAAAACATTTGAAATACTGCAGGAATTACCAGAATGTGACACAAAGACATTGAGTGAGCAAATGCTGTTGGGAAAGAGACTAGCTTGATGCATAGTTGCCAGGAATCTTCAGTTTGTTGAGATAAAATAAAAGCATCATCTTGAAGATGCAGAACGGAGAGGTGTGGCTGTGGTTGATTGTTTTTACGGAGCACACATAGGAGTATTAGTTCTTGGTGTCCCTGTGGATGGGGCCTGGAAGCCAGCTATTCAGTAGGCTGAGTCGTTGGGTAACTGAGAATACAGACCAAGAAATTACTGAGTGTGGTAGTTTCACGGTGCTGCGGTCCTTCTGTCGTGGACTCGCTGGAGGAGGTACTTAGTCCTGGACAGTCGGCCCCATCCGTAACAGTGCCTGCTTCTGACTGAGGCCGTCTTGGCTCTGCTGGCTTCGTGCTAGCCTGGTCCCGGAGGGCCACAGAAGAAGAGGGAGACTCAGCACTGTGGGGCCTTGCCCCAGGTCACATAGCTGGGCTTAGAGTCCTCGCTTCCTGATTGTAAAACCCACGACCTCGCTCTCTCTGGGGTGGCCCTGACACTCGTTTTATTATCTGCCGTCGGCAACACCGGCACCCACTGGGCTTAGGGGCCGGGTGGTTCACCTGGTGTGTCTAGGGTTAGAGTGATTCCCCTGGGTTTGGGTCCAGATCCTACTAGCACCTCTCTGGGCGTCCGTCTCTGCGTCTGGGACGGACTGCCATCGGCCCTGCCTGGGGAGGGGAGGGCAAGCCTGGGCCCCAGGGACTGACACACTCAAGGAACCCAGTTGGGTGGTCCAGGTGGGCCGTGGCATGGAGCGGCCTGGCCCGTGGGGGCTCCCTCCTCCTTTCCATGGCGCACACTGACCTTTGCGCTCTGTGCGGTCCCTGGGCACGGACAGAAGTGGGACCTGCGTCCCAGGGGCATGTGGAGGGGCTGCTCCCATGTCTCCTGCCTTTGTTTCTTTCTTTCTTTTTATTTATTTATTTAAAGCTTTTATTTCCTTTTTTAATTTTTTTTTTTTTTAAGATTTTATTTATTTGACAGACAGGGATCACAGGTAGGCAGAGAGGCAGGCAGAGAGAGAGGAGGAAGCAGGCTCCCCGCGGAGCAGAGAGCCGACTCCCGGGCTCGATCCCAGGACCCTGAGACCATGACCGGAGCTGAAGGCAGAGGCTCACCCCTCTGAGCCCCCCAGGTGCCTCCCTTTCTTTCTTTTTTAAAGATTTTATTTGTCAGAGAGACAGCGCACAAGTTGGGGAGGAGCAGAGGGGGAAGCAGGCTTCCTGCGGAGCAAGGAGCCTGATGCAGAACTCGATCGCAGGACCCCGGGATCTGACCCAAGCTAAAGGCAGCCGCCTCACCGACTAAGCCACTCGGCCGCCCCTTCCTGCCGTGGTTTCTTCTGCCGCAGGCCCAGATGGCAGCAGGTTTGATCAGAGGCTCCCTCCTCACTCACTCCTTCCCTGTTCGGTTGACGTGTGTCCTCCGATGGCTGTTTTGTTCTAGAGAGGAGGAGCATGGCTTGTCCCAGACTCTAACATTTGTGTATTCTTCTGACCTTGCACTTGGTGGATAATAGAATCTTTTCATCTGAGAAGACGAAGCTTTCTGTGCTCTCAGGCTTGACCCGGACGCCGGACGCATCACTCAGCGCGCACACCTGTGTTTTCTTGCCGATGTAGTTTTGTTCTCTCTTGTTTTTTTTTTTTTTTTTTTTTTTTTTTTTTTTATGGACTTTCCCCCCGGGTTGATGGACCCCTGACCTTTCACATTCCTGCCAGACCAATTTTTCTCCCGTTCTCTGCTTTCTTTGTGCTGGTTCTCTCTCTTGAAGGTACTTCCCGGGTTGGACCCTCTCTGCGCTCCGTGTCTCCACCCCCTCGGGCTGCGTCCTCGTCACCTTCCTGCTCCTGCGGCGATCGCCGGCTCTGCTCCTTGCTCCCTCTCCTTCGCAGCTCCCTTTTGGCCACAGTTTCTTTTAATTTTATAAAAGCCTCCAACCTCAGAACTTAAAAGCTTGTCATCGGGGGCGCCTGGGTGGCTCCGTGGGTGAAGTGTCTGCCTTCGGCTCAGGTCATGATCTCAGGGTCCTGGGATCGAGTCTGGCATCAGGCTCCCTGTTAAGTGGGGAGCCTGCTTCTCCCTCTGCCTCTGCTGCTCCCCCTGCTTGTGCTCTCTCTCTCTCTCTGACCAATAAAATCTTAAAAAACAAAAAAGCCTTGCTATTTTTCCTCTGGGGTCATCAACTCTTTGTACTTTTTTCCTACTTGATAGACTTTTTTTTTTTTTTAACACCTTCAGGGTTACAGAAGAGTTGGACAGAAAGTACAGAGAATTCTCGCAAATTTCTTTTCTCTTCCCCCGGCCCCACAGTTTTCCGTTTGCCCCATCGTTTGTATCAGAGTGGTACATTGTTAAAACTGGTGATCCTGTATTGACACATTTTTTTTTAAATATTTTACTTATTTATTTGAGAGAGAGAGAAAGAGAGCATGAGCAGTGGAGGGGCAGAAGCAGAGGGAGAAGCAGACACCCGTCTGAGCAGGGAGTCCGATGGGGAACTTGGTCCCAGGACCCTGAGATCATGACCTGAGGCTGAGGTGAAGGCAGGCGCCCCACCGACTGCGCCCCCCAGGTGCCCCTGTGTTGATCCATTATTTTTTTTTAATATTTTATTTATTTATTTGACAGAGATCACAAGCAGGCAGAGAGGCAGACAGAGAGAGAGGAGGAAGCAGGCTCCGCGCTGAGCAGAGAGCCCGATGCGGGGCTCGATCCCAGGACCCTGAGACCACGACCTGAGCCGAAGGCAGAGGCTTAACCCACTGAGCCACCCAGGCGCCTGTATTGATCCATTATTAACCAAAGTCCATGGTTGACCTCCGTGGTCACTCGTCGTGGTGCACATTCTGTGGGATTTGACAAACACAATCACGTTTTTCTGTCGCTGTAGCGCTACCCAGAGTGGTTTTACCCCTGCAGGTCTCTGGGCTCCTCCGCGTAATCCTCCCTCCTCCAGTCCCCAGCAGCCTCCACTCCCCTTCCTGTCCCTGGAGTTTGCCTTTTCCAGAATGTCGTAGAGGTGGAGTCACACAGGGTGCAGCCTTTTCCCGGCTCAGGAGCTCGTTTCTGTCCAGCACCGAGGACTGCCCGCTGTCCGCGCGAACGCGGCTTGTGCGGTCACTCACTGCAGGACGTCGGAGCTGCTTCTGAGTTCTGGTGATGAGTACGGTGACTTATTTTTAAGCAGTAGTGGCCTAGAGTCACGGAGTGGGTCACTCAGGCGGTGTTGAATTTGGGACGAAGCCCATCGCGACCTTTTTCACGTGGTTGACCTCGGGGCCGCGTCTGCAAGTGTGACGGAGCTGGGCGCTGCCTTAGCCGGTCGTGCTCCCTTCGCAGAGCGGACAGAATGCAGAGACTGGAAGCCCTTTTTTTAGGGGCACCACTGTATTTCCTGGAGAGGTAGTTTATTTATTATTTTTTAACTCTAAGGAGCAGGAAAGAGACTTGAGCTAGTCACAGCTTGCGGCTGCATGTGTTTTGGAGAAGCAGACACACCTTTAGTGTGGTTGACCCCTGAACTTGAAATCAGCACTGGCTCTGGGCCTGCTTCTGTGACTAATTATTTGTGTATTTTGGTCAATGATTTTGCATGTCTGGGCTTCCCTCTGATCTACTGGGAGGTGAAGGAGCTGGGCTGAGACCCCATCTAAGGGCTCTTCCCCACTGCTTTCTTGCTTCTGGCTTTGCTAGATCTTGCCTTGGTTGCTGGTAACAGTATGCTCTGTTATCTCTAGTTAAAGCTTCCTTTAATGGTCTAAACCTACCAAGTAACTTGAATTAGTCTAGTAATGAGATTTTAATTGCAATTTTAATTAAGATGATTATAAAGTCACCCATAGTTGTAAGAAATGATGACACTTTGCCTGGTTTTTCCCAACGGTAACATATTGCCAAACTATAGTTTACTATGGGTGGCTCAGTCGTTAAGCGTCTGCCTTCAGCTCAGGTATGATCCTCAGGGTCCTGGGATCCAGCCCTGCGTCGAGCCCCACATCGAGCCCCACATCGTGCTCAGCAGGAGCCTGCTTTCGCTCGCCATCGCCCCCCATGTGTTCCTGTTCTTGCTGTCTGTCAAATAAATAAATAAATAAAATCTTTAAAAAAAAAAAAAACCAGAACAAAACTATCCTAAACAGGATACTGATGTCTTTACGATTACCAGTCCTACCCGGATCTCCTCACCTTTACGGTACTGACTCCTGCGTGCGTGGGGACCTCCGCAGGGGTAGCACCTGTGCAGCTCTGCGTGTCCACCGCTGGACTCAAGATCCTGCAGTTCTCCGTGTGCAGGCCACCCCTGTCTGACTCCCCTCGCTTCCTTGGCCCCTTGCAACCAGCAATCTGTCTTGTGTTTCTAAAATCGTATCGTACCCCAAATCCGGTCATACAGTGTGTAACCTCGTGGGCTTGGCTTTTATCTGCTCGTGCAGTTCCGTGCAGGTCCGTCCGGGCTACACACGCAGCACGGCTCTGTTTGGGTTTGCTACGTAGTGTTGCACTGTGTGCATACGTGCTGCAGTTCCAGGGTGTCCGGACTGATCCGAGTTTGGGGCTGTTACAAATAAAGCTGCTCTGAATGTCCTGTGCAGGTTTTTACGTGAACATGTGTTTCCTTTTCCTTTGGCTGAGTCAGCCAGGAGCCGACCTGCTGGGTCCTGCAGCAGGTGTGTGCCAGGTCCTTTCCAGAGTTGCCTGGGGCCCTTGAAAGCTGTATCTGCTCTGCCCTCCACTTCTGGGCAACCTGTGCGGACGGCTTTGCATTCACTGGAGTTTCACGTAAGGACCCTGCCTTGTCTTTGGATCTGGCTCCTTCCATTCAGCAGCACGCCGCGTCGGTGGCGTGTGCGTGTCGGTAGCTCATTGCCTCCCCGCTGAGCAGTCGTCCGCTCTGGGGTCGACCCTTTTCTGTTTATCCGCTCACCAGTTGGCGGACATCGGGGCTGTTTCCAGACTTTGGCTGTTGTGAGTGAAGCTGCTACGAACATCGGCGTGTAAGTCTCTGTGTGGACGTGTGTGTTCCTTTCCTGTAGGTGCGCACCGCGTCCAGCGGGCGAACTGCCGCGTCCCGCACGGGGCGTGCGGTGTGCCTTGGGGGGGCGCGCCCGAGCTGTTTCGGAAGCTTGTGCCGGTCTCCGTTTCCAGCACGAGCGAGAGCGCGCGGTGCCTCACCCCTGCCGAGACCCAGTAGGGCTCGTGTTCTCAGCGCCGCCGCTCTGCTGGACCCGGGTTCTGCGTCTCTGAGGTGACGGGCTCAGTGTCTTCCGACGCACTCCTGACCCTCTGTGTGCCCATGTCGCGTGGCTCGTATGTGCCCTTTGTTTTGCCGAACAAACTTGAGATCATTTTCTCAATTTTTGCAAAAAAGCCTGCTGGGATTAGAGTTAAGATTGTATTGATTCTGTAGATCAGTTTGGAGAAAATTAGGTCTTTGCTTAATATCCATGAACATGATAAAGCTCAGGTTTTTTTTATTTTTTTTTTTTTAGATTTTTGTTTTTCTTGGCAATGTGTTGTTTTCAATGTAGGGGTTTTGTATGTCTTTTGTTAAATTTTATTCCTAAATAATTCTGTGATTTTGGATGCTGCTGTAAATGAAACCTGTAAGTAGTACTATTTTCCAATTGTTTACTACTCTCAAATAAAAATATAGTTGCCTTAGGGGCGCCTGGGTGGCTCAGTTGTTAATCGTCTGCCTTGGGCTCAGGTCGTGACTCCAGGGTCCTGGGATCGAGCCCCGCATCCAGCTCCCTGCTCAGCGGGAGGCCTGCTTCTCCCTCTGCCCCTCCCCATCCTTGGGTTCCCTCTCTCGCTGTGTCTATCAAATAAATAAATAAAATTTTAAAGTATATATATAGAGAGAGAGGGAGAGAGATAGTTGTTTTAAATATTTATATCCTGTGACCTTGCTAAATTAACTTTTTAGTTGTAGTTGGTTTTTTGTTTCATTGTTTTTGTTTTTTGTTGATCCCTTAGGGTTTTCTGTGTAAACAACCCAGTCATATCAGCCATAGGGTTTTGGTTGGATGTCCTTTATCAGACCGAGAAAGTTCCCTTCTGTTCCCAATGAATTGAGAATTTTTTATTTTTTAATTTTTTTTAAAGATTTTATTTATTTATTTGAGAGCAAGTGAGCCAAGTCCAACAGGGGAGAGACAGAGGGGGAAGCAGGCTCCCTGCTGACCAGGAAGCCCGATGGCCAGCTCCATCCCAGGACACTGAGACCCTGACCTAAGCTGAAGGCAGACGGTCAACTGACTGAGCCGCCCCAGCGCCCTACTGACAAGTGTTACAGTCATGAGTTAGTGTTGAACTTTGCCAATGCATCGGTGAATCTTTGAGATGATCATGTGGTTTATCTCAGTTCTATAATATGGTAGACATGTTGGTTTGTTTTGAAATGTTAAATCAGGCTTGCCTTCTTGGGATAATTTCTACTCATAGATTCAGTTTGCTAATATTTTGTTAAGGATTTTTATGTCTATGCTTGTAATGGATTTTTTGGTAATGTCTTTGTGAGGTTGTGCTGGCCTCCAAAAGCAAAAGTCGCCTTCTCCTCTGTTTTTGAAGAACTTTGTCCAAGATTGATGTCTTTCTTCCTTGGATATTGGGTAGAAAAGTCATCCGGGCCTGGAACTTTGTTTGTGGGAAGAGAGCCTGAAGCAGGCTGGATCCCAGGACCCTGGGATCATGACCTGAGGCAAAGGCAGAGGCTTTAACCCTCGGAGCCACCCAGGCTCCCCTGTGGGAAGGTTTTCTATTACAGATTCAATTCTGTTAATGCGTTTAGGACTCTTCAGATTTTCTGGTTGGGTAAATTGTATTTTTCAAGGCATTTAACTGTTCCGTCTAATTGCTTGGCATAAAGTTGTCCTTAATTTTTTCTATCATCTTTTTTGTGCCTGTAGGGTCTGTAGTGATAAACCCTCTTTTTTTCCTTCCTCGTCACTGATTTCTGTTCTTTTTTTTTTTTTTTTTTTTTTTTGGTCAGCTGTTGATCAATTTTGTTATTGTTTTCAAAGAGCCAACTTTTGGCTTTTGTTAACTTTCTTTGTTGTTTTTCTGTTTTTCATTTTGTGGATTTCTGCTCTTTATTATTCCTTCCATTTCCTTTGGGTCCTGCTGCTCTGGTGCTGTGAACTTGAATCTTAGGTCTTGGCTATATGTTATATTTTATTATTAAGTTAAAAATAACTTTTCTTATGATTTCTTCTTTGAGTTACATGTTATTTTAGCAGTGTGTTGGATGTTAAACACTTCAGGTTTTGGGGGCACCTGGGTGGCTCAGTGGGTTAAGCGTCTGACTTTAGCTCAGGTCATGATCAGGGTCCTAAGATCAAGTCCCACGTCAGGTTCTGTGCTCAGCGGGAAGCCTGCTTCTCCCTCTCCTGCTGCTGCTCCCCCTGGTTATGCTTGCTCTCTCTCTCAAATAAAAAAAAAATCTATTAATTCTATTATCTATTATCTATCTATTATCTAAAATTCTATTAAAAAATTCTCAAGGTTTTCTTAGGTATCTTAATGTTGGGTTTCTAACTTAATTCTGCTAAGGTCAGAGAGCACACTGTGCAATGATTCCAGCCCATTAAGTTTATTGAAATTTGTTTTAAAGTCTAACATGTGGCATATCTTTGTGATTTTTTAAAAAAACTGTTTATGAGTGTTGGTGTCCTGTAATGTTTTTAGGGTCATCCATTTTTCTTGTTTGTTGTTGTTTGTTCATTCTGTTTTTCTCCCAGAGGGGTGCTAAGATTTTTATAGCTGCGGGTTGTCTGTTTCTCCTTTAATTCTGTCAGGACTTGGATTCAAGCATTCTGAGGCTCTGTCTTTAAAGTGTGTAGTTGGGTCTTGAGTTTTTCTCCATTCTGGTAACCTCTTTTTTTTATTGGACTTTTTAGTCTAAAGAGATCATTTTTTTCTTCTAAAAGGCTTTTTAACTGTACTTCTTGGGATTTGTTGTTGTTAAAGATTTTATTTATTTATATGACAGAGACAGCGAGAGAGGGAACATAAGCAGGGGGAGTGGGAGAGGGAGAAGCAGGCTGCCCGCGGAGCAGGGAGCCCGACGCACGGTGATCCAGTCTGGGACCATGACGTGGGCAGACACCTAACAGCTGAGCCACCCGGGTGCCCCACTTCTTTGGATTTTTTAATTTCGAGGTTGCTCTGGAGATGGCAGTAAACCTAGTTTTTTACAGTCGGCTCAGTGTGGAAGGCCTCCAGCCCTCCACAGGCGCACTTGCAAACGTAGCCTCTGGTCTCCACGTGGGACCACTGCCCACAGCCCTTCTTGTCGTAGTCGAATGTGTTGTGTCTGTGACCCGCATGGCCCCAGCCGGCGGTGTTGGGGTTGCTTGCTTCAAACAGTGTCTGCAGCAGAGGCCTTTGGCTCTGCGGTTGGACGCTTTGT
>NC_081563.1:140298167-140340434 GCF_022355385.1 Mustela nigripes
GAGATCACAAGTAGGCAGAGAGGCAGGCAGAGAGAGAGGAGGAAGCAGGCTCCCCGCTGAGCAGAGAGCCCGATGCGGGACTCGATCCCAGGACCCTGAGATCATGACCCGAGCCGAAGGCAGCGGCTTAACCCACTGAGCCACCCAGGCGCCCCTGTCGATCCTTTTTGATGTTTTCTTTGCGGTTTTCTTACAGATCAGCCTGCCATGGCCGACCAGAGACAGCGCTCACTCTCTACCTCTGGCGAGTCCCTGTACCGTGTTCTGGGGCTGGACAAGAATGCGACCTCAGACGACATTAAAAAGTCCTATCGGTAAGAGGGTCTTGTGCCTTGTGTGGTTTGAGCTGCATTTTCCAGGAACCACTGCGTGTGTCTCCCCGACCCGGCCCGTAGGTGACTGGGACCCGTAGCTCCATCTTTGTGTGCGTCATGTGCCCCTTGTAGCTTAAAATTCTCTTATTGGTGTTTTCGTGGCAACAGAAAAGTAGCACTTTGTAGATGACACACACTATGTGCCCTGGAGCGGCCGGTCGCCCTGGGAAGCGGGTCTGAGCCTGCTCCTTCCGGCAGCCCCTCCCGTAGCCTTGGGAGACAGCTGGCCTGTGGCTTCGTGGAGTGCGCTGCTGAGAGAGACACACATCCTCGGTGATCCCTACCCTTCCAGCCACCTTCCTGTGTGTCCTTCTCACACACAGGAGACAATGGGCCTTTGGTGCACCCCTTGCCCGGCACTGCATTGGGCCAAATGCGCAGTTAGCCTGCAAGGACACTAGAGGTCAGCAGTGGGGTCTGTCCCCGAGCTGTGCGAGAGCGGGGGGGCTGCGGCCGCTGGGGACTCCCTGCTCTGTGGCAGAGCCAGCAGGTTTGCCCCGAGGCAGCTGCAGAGCTTTCTTCGAACTGTGGACTGTGAACTGCTCGAAGTCTGTGGAGAGCTGGGAGGTGGCCCGTATGGAGACATGTCTCCTGCACTGGGCCCTCCCTCTCATGGACGAGTGTGAAATGGTTTTGTTTGCAGGAAACTTGCCTTGAAGTATCACCCCGACAAGAACCCCGATAACCCGGAGGCTGCAGACAAGTTTAAGGAGATCAACAGTGCCCACGCCATCCTGACGGACGCCACCAAAAGGAACATCTACGACAAGTACGGCTCGCTGGGGCTCTACGTGGCCGAGCAGTTCGGGGAGGAGAACGTGAACACCTACTTCGTGCTCTCCAGTTGGTGGGCCAAGGTGAGGGGAGCAGGCGGCCCCGTGCCGCGCTCCGGGTGCTCCGGGAGAGTCTCCTGCCCGGTAGGGGTCGGGGCCTTGCAGAACCAGGACGTTTGGTCCAAGTGCTCCGTGCTCCTGAGCCTTGGTTTCCCGGCATCGGGCGCCCTGTTCCGTCACCACGTGCCAGTGCGGGGCCTGGTCTCAGCCGCAGGCGGCGCATAGCCAGCTCAGGAGCCCATGAGTGGCGACCAGAAGGCTCCGAGCAGACCCCACGGCGAGCCGGCCGTGTCGCTCGGCTCTCACGAGTCACCGTCCGTTCTTACACAGAGATTGGAAGGGACCTTTTCCGTCCCGTCGTGGGCAGATGCTCTTGTCAGTGCAGGGGAAGACTTGTCGGAAATCTCTGTGACTTGAGACACTTCGGACGTACCGTTTCTCTGTTCTTTTTTGGACACTTACCCGTGTCCTCCTCCTGCCGCAAGCACGTGTGGCCTGCGGCCGCCCTCCTGCCCGTCTTCGCAGATCCCTCTCCTCCGGGCCGGCGCGCTCTGTCACTGTCTTCCCGCCCCGGCTCCGGCAGGACAGAGGCCTCCGCGGCGGCCCCCCCACCCCTCCCCACCCCTGGGAGCCGCGCGGGGCTGGGGGGAGGCGCTCCCGGAGGCGCCCCCGCCGCAGCCAGCGCCCCTGTGCCCGCAGCTGCTCTTCGTGGTGTGCGGGGCCCTCACGTGCTGCTACTGCTGCTGCTGCCTGTGCTGCTGCTTCAACTGCTGCTGCGGGCGCTGCAAGCCCCGGGCGCCCGCGGGCGAGGACGCCGACTTCTACGTGTCCCCCGAGGACCTGGAGGCGCAGCTGCAGTCGGACGAGCGGGGTGAGTGCCGGCCGCGGGCCACCGAGCGGGCGCGGGCGGGGCGGGGCGGGCCCTGAACCCTGCCGCCCTGTCTTGTCGAACAGGAGGGCTCTGACTGTGCGGGAGTGTTTGTGGTGGCGGCAGGGACGGTTGAGGTGTGAACGTGGACACTTGAGGTAACGGCGGACGCAGGCGGCCGTCCCCACCGCGGCCGGAGGCGCCGCAGCTCCGCGGGCACCGAGTAGCGGGGGAGGGACCGAGGCGACGGAGGCAGGCCGAGCCGGGGGTGGGGAGGCCCGCAGACAGCCTCTCCCCTCCGCACCCCCCCGCCCCTGCCCCCCAGCCCCCGCCGGAGCGGCCAGGCCGCGGAGCACGGACGGTGTCGGGGCCCTGCGTGCTGTCGCGGCCGCCCGCGCCGATGAGCATGCGTGTGCTTGCTTTGCAGAGGCCACAGACACGCCCGTCGTCGCACAGCCCGCGTCGGCCACGGAGACCACCCAGCTCACGGCCGACTCCCACCCCAGCTACCACACCGACGGCTTCAACTAGGCCCGGGAGTGGCCGCAGTAGAGGCTAGCCCGGCACTCGGCCACTTCACCCCTAGAGTCACGGACCGTCGTCACAGAGATGGGGAGCGCGCAGCTGCCGGCCCGCCGGGGCCCTGCCCACCTCTGTGCCCGCCTGCCTGTCGCCCCCAGCGCGTGAAGTGCGTCGCATGCGGTATTCAAAGCGGTTTAGCTCCTCCTCCTTCCGTCCCTCCTTCTCTAATAGCATGTGCGGCTCTGTTCCCTGTCTGCGCTGTGGGCGCGCCGCGGCGCGGCTCTGTTACCGGGCCGTGGATCTCCCTCGGGGCTTACGATTCGCTGCACCGACCAGGGCTGCGTGTGGGGTCCCCGCCAAGCAGCCTGGGGCAGGAAGGGTGGCTCCTTTCCCTGGTGTCGGTGGGGGGTCCAGTCCTCGGCAGCGGTCTGGACGCAGGCAGCGCCTCTGGACGCCGCGCCGGGAAGGAGCTGGCGTGTCCTCCCGCTTTGCCCGGTCCCGTCAGCATTTCCGTGGTGTTGGTTTGTGCGGGTCTGTTTGCCTCGGTTGCTTGGCCTTGCGGCAGAGTCTTGCCCATGGGGAGGCTCGTTGTGGAAGGTGTGGGAGGCTCTGGTGACCGCAGGACCATATTTTCTACCTGGCCACGGCCTCGGTTTCCACGTCCCGTGGTCCTCGGGGCGCGCTCCCTCCCCCGGCGAGGCGCCGCTTCTCCCACGCTCCCACCCCGTCCCCAGGCCACGAGCTGGACTGATGGGGCCACACTCCTCCGTCTCCCCACCCCTCCGGCCACCTCCACATTCCTTCAGGCCTGCCTGGTCTCCTGGTGGTCCTTCTGGGACCTCTAGGAACCCCAGATGGTAGCAGTGACCAGTGTACTGCTGTCAGAGGGGCTGACCGTGCAGGCCGCTGGCGGAGTGCGGCTCGATCACCCCGGGAAGCCCACGTGCGGAGCCCAGCCCCCTCCGCTGAGCTTCCCAGAGCTCCTGCCCGTCCCCACCGTCCTTCGCCTGTTCCCTTCGGTCACCGTCGATGGTTCGGGCCGAGCGAGAGACGCCGGGTTCCTAGAGGAAGGACCAGCTGGACCAAAGGCATAGCCCGGTGTCCCTGGCTTGTGAGCCGGCAGCCTGACCGCAGAGCCTCCGCTCGCCGTTGTCTCGAGCAGCGCCTTCCGTGACCCGTGGGAAGTCCGTCCTTCTTGTCTTTGACCCAGAACTTGTGGGTGGCGCCTCTGCTGCAGGGGACGAGAAACGGGTTACGATGGGCCCGTGCTGGCCCAGAGGTCACACTGGTCCCCGCACTCCCAGCAGCCCTGGATGTGGTGTGGCTCCCTGCTGAGCCTGCACTGGTCGCCGGAGACCCAAGCGGTTTCCACAGAAGGAACCAGTGGCTGCTGGTGCGTGTCTCCTGCGTGTGTAGTAGGTGGCGGACGAGGGGGACCGTGTCGGCTCAGGCGCACCAGAGCGTGTTCCCACGGCCCCCCGTTTCCACCACCACCAGCCTGCACCCCGCTCACCTGCTGGGCCCTGGCCCTTGTCTGCCACCCACAGCTGTGCGGAGCGCAGGTTCTTACCGGCCCGGAACGGGCTGTGGCAGGAGGGCAGCGTCCGTGCAGGACGGGGACAGGCTCCGAGCGCAGTGCTGGGGGGCGGTGGCGGGCTGTGGCCGGTTGTAGCTGCTGCAGTGGTGGCCACTCCCAGGTCCTTGGGCAGGTTTGTGGTCCTTTGTTTGTTTGTTTTCTGTTGTTGTTTTTGGCTTTTGTTCATTAAAATAATCATGAAGACATTCAGTGAGAGAGAAAATTTGCACTATGATCTTAAATCATGCTAAAATCAGAAAGTCACTGACCCACCCTGGACAAGGGAGGCGGTGAGACCACAGGTCCATCTGCTGGTCAGTCCCGGCCCAGCAACAAGAACGCAGCTTCATGATGTTTCTGAGAGTAACTTTCTGACCTGTATTTCACTGGGATGGTCAAGAACCGAGTTCAGAGCTGGGACTGGAGGTAGCAAGCCTCCCCACTCGGGGGTTCCCTGCAGTTGTGCGGTTGGGAAACCTCAAGGCCCACCACACAGGTCCGAGCGAGTCCTCGACGGGCGGCTTCCACGCGACAGAACGGGAGGCTCGTCTGGGGACCTGGGTTCAGGGGGAGGAGCCGGTCTGGAAGGTTGTCGAACCCGGGCTCCTGTAGAATTTGTGAAAACTAAATAAATCATGACAGCCATGATAACAACCCTAAAGGTGGTGGTGGTGGTGATTGCCCAAGGCCCAGGGTCCCCAGGGCCCAGACAGGGGCCTCACACTCTCCCCACCTGGCCCTGAAGGCATTTCCACCTGGTGATTCAGACGCGGAGCCGCTTCCACAGTCGACGGCGGTACTCGCTGGCCACCCCGGTTGCGTTTCCCTTTTCCTGGAGTGGTCGTGTGTTTTCCCGGTCTGGAGGAGCGCCCGTCTGCCCACCGCACGGCTGCGAGAGCCCCCGAGCCCTCACTCTAGGGCTGCCCGGAGCCCGGGCCACGTGTGGCCAGGGAGTGCTGGGCCGGTGCAGGCCGAAGCCCGTCCCGTGTCCCAAAGTGCGGGGCTCGACCCAGGAGGCCCCCAGGGCAGCCGGTGGCTGGTGGGGAGCATAGGAGGGCCTGCGGGGTGGCTGCTGGCAGCTGCTGGCCTGTCCGTTTCCGTCCTGCTCAGTGACGTGCTTGGTCTTCTCTTGTCTTCCCTTTGGCTTTCTCTGCTTTCAAACTGCTTTAGGTGTTACGGCTCAGTGTGTGTGAGGCTTCGTAGTTCCCGGTCAGTGCTGTGGGGGAAGCTGCGGCCGCCGTGCGTGGGGCTTAGAGCGGGTGGCCTTTCCACGCTGGTGGCTGCCCGGTGTGGCTGTTGGGTCTGTCGCCTGCGTTCTGACCGCAGCTGGGCCCGGCGGGTGAGCCGGAGCTGGAGGATGCCTGCTGCGCGGCGGGCAGTCGGGGAGACAGAGACGCGTGGCCTCCTGGCCGCTGGCCCTCGGGATGGGACAGCCAGCGAGTGGGGTGGGCGCCCGCGTGCAGGCAGAGCTCGGGGGGCCTCCCGAGGGGTGGGTGGGAGTGTGGAAGAGCGGCTGTCCGTCCGTCCGCAGCGCGCTCCGTGAGCCCGTGTGACACAGGCCTCCTGCCCGTCGTTGTTACTTTGGTTGTGACGCGTCCTGTGGATTTGGCAGAAGCTCCATCTGTCCTGTCCTTCCACGCACGCCGGCAGTGTGTGCTGTGGTGCGGGCCGGGGCGGCTCTCGGCGTGTACGTGTGTGTACGTGTATATACCCCGCCGCGGGCGTGACTGCTGCTGTCCGGCGGTCTGACCCCAGACGGCCTGGGTTTCCTGGGAGTCGGGTCTCGAACAGGGTCTCGGTGGCGCACTCCTTTGCTGGGTGCGCAGAGGTGGACACCGGCCCTGCTGAGTGCCTGGGCTTTGCACGTGCTATGGCGGCCTCGTCCTGCAGGTGGCAACTTCTCTGGCGGCAGGGTGCTGGGGCTCCTGAGGAGGGGACTGTCACAGTGCCAAGCCCATCCCGGGGGGGCCCACCCGTCGGCTCACTTGACCTCCAGGGGAGTGTCCTTTTGTGACATCTGGGAGCCTTTCCCACCCTTGAAACATTAAAACCAACTTTTGGAGCCTCCGATAACAGTCAGTGACAGAGGGCATTCCAAAGGGGACTCTGCCCCGACTGGAGGTCTGGCTTGGGAGGGGGCCGCCGGGGAAGGAGGAGGGGCCACACGATGCTGTCCTTGAGGAAGGGGCTGGGCTCAGGTATAGGCAGTAGCTTTTTGTAGATTTTGTTTCCCTAGAAAATGGGACAGTGTTTCAAGCTAAGTGCGAGGAGGCAGTTTACACTGAAATACATATATATATATACACACACAGATATATATATATATACACACTGTTTGAAAATACTAAATGCGATGCATGGCAAGCAGCTGTCCGTGCGCTGGTTTCTGGTTTCGTCCTGTTGCTGGAATCCCACAGCGCTAGGTGGGTGTGCGTCTGACCCCAACCCCCATGTGTGCCCCAAGGGCCCGGCTGGAGGCTTAGGACGGTTCCGTGATCTCCATCCTGTATGTCTGAATGTTGACCTTAAGATAATGATAACTGTTGTAAAATAAATGTTTTCACGGCAAACCAGGCATGTGTCTCATTCAGTGACCCCGCAGAGCCCTTTTCCAGGGGAGTTGTGCACGGCATGTTCGCAGCCCAAGTGCGGACAGAGGCCCTGCTGGGTTCCGCTTCCAGGTGCTGTCCGCGCCCCCGGCGCAGTGAGGAGAGGGTCCCGTCAGCCCGGCCGGCGTGGACCGGGTTCTGCAGCGCTCCCGGGACGCGCCCTTGCTTCTCTCCCCTCGGCCGCCTGGCTGGCTGTCGGGAACTCCGCCCACCGCCCCAGCCCGGGACCGTCCCGCTGCCCACACAGCCGGGCATCACCCTCCGTCCTCCGGTCACGAACGCAGGCCGCTAGGCTGCCGGGGCCCCGGGGCAGCTCGCCAGCCTGGGCCCGAGCCCTCCGCTACACAGCGGCCCTGTCCTCGGCCGGGAGCCACAAGGTGGACAAAGGGTGACGGCCGCGTCCCTCGCACCTGGGCCTGGCTCCGTGCCGAGATGTGTCCACCTCTGTGCCTGGCCCTTCAGAGGGGCTTCCTGGGATTGTCCCACTGCCTCCTCCACCCAGCGAATCAGTGTGGGGTCTACTCCTGTCCTCGTGCCTGGACTCGGCTGCCGTGTCCACCTGGGTCACGTCCGCCAGCAGCGTGTCGGGTGGAGGACGGTCATGACTCCCAGGAGCTTCTGAGAGCGTGGGGCAGGGCCTGGCCGGGGACACTGGTAGGTCACAGCCTCGGGTGTCTGGCCCCACTGACACCACCTCTGTGCCTCTGTCTTCTCTTCCCGGAGATAAATGTCTAGTGGCAGACTCGTAGGAAGTGCCGTCTCGCCTCAGGGCAGGGGTGTCCCTGGGTGTTCTGCACACATGGGGGCGGATGGGGTCCTGTCGGTGGGCGGGGCCTAACCAGAGACTCGGGCCCAGGGACCCTGGCCTTAGGCGGGAGAGGCCACCCACACCCAGGAGGTTCTGTGGGTGTGACCACAAGGCCCAGGCCGCAGGTGCCACCTTCCACACCCTCTCGTACCTGGGACCCTCTGAGGTCAGGGTGCTGGGTCTTTTGTTCCCTTGACTGAACTCGGGGCAAGGCAAAAATAGTTTGAAAAAAATAAAGCAGCATAAAAGCACTCAGAATGATGCAAGAAGCACCTTGAGAGGAACCCTTCGTCTGGGACACACGAAGCAGTTGTGACTCAGAATCTCCATGAAGGAGAGTAGACAGGGAAGGCGGTGTAGACCTGCCGGCCGTCCCAGCGCCCCCTCCTGCGGCGGCCACCAGCCTGCCCGTGTGCGGCCGCAGATCCTGTGTCGTTCCTGATTTTAGGATGTCTAGCCTGAAGCTGCCTCCGGTGCTGGGCCGGTGGGAGCTTTCATTCAGGGTGGGGGTTTCTCCAGGCGTCTGCCACCGAGGTCTGGTTGCCGCCCCTGCTCATGGAGGACACGGGCGCTCAGGTCTTCGCTGCTGACCAGAGCTGGACTGACCCCGGGGGCGCCGCAGGCTGCTCTCAGTGGCTGCGCTGTCTGTGGCTGGGGAGGCCCCTCTCCCCTCCTGGCCTCACCACGCGTTTCCCGTGGGGTTCTCGCAGCCACACGGAGGTCTCCAAGCCCTCATGCCAGCCATTCTGGGTGATGGGCAGCGGGACCTCGCTCCTCCCCTGACCCAGGGCCGCAACGTCTTGTATCCCTGACCTAGGGGACTGGGGGCCAACGGCGGGGTGGGGGGTGCGGCTCAGTGGCAGTTCCCGGAGATTCCCAAAGTCCTCTGCCCCACGGCCAGTCTTGGAACTCTGGGCTCCTGGCGGAGGTCCTGGTCGCCATGCGCGGACGGGGGTCTGGATGCACGGCCTCCTCCCTCTCCGCACAGCGCGACCTGGGAGCCGCGGGCCACCGTGAGCCTCGCGGGGCAGGTGTTGGGGCACGGGGGGCCCTCCCTTCGCTTCTCCAGGAGAGGCAGTGGGGGGTGGGGAGTTGCCCAATGCGCGACGGGGGCAGGGGTCTGGGGACACAGGGCTCAACCTGGCCACAGTAGCCACCCCGCAGGAGACCCACGTACAGCCCCAGGGGGCCCCCCGGCACCCAAGACCAGCGCGGGCAGGACGCAGGGGGCGGCCTGCCGGGTCTGGAGGGGTCCCTGGCCGGAGCCGGAAGGGGAGGCCCCGGCAGGAAGGACCCTCCAAGTCCCGGACACTGGGCTCTCCTGCTTCAGAGGGACCTCCTGCTCCTACTCAGACCCTGCTCTGCGCCCCGGTTCCCCCACCCTCCGTCCAACTCTGGGGGTCTCCGAGGCCGCAGCCCCCTCCCCTGCGCGCTCGCTCCCAAGCGGGCCCCTCTGTCCAGGCTGAGGGTGCTCCGCCGGGCTGGGGCGGGGGCGGGGGCGGGGGGGGGGGTGGACATGGTGGGGGCGGGGCCGGCGCTAGCTCCAGGCAGCCTCACCAGCCCCGGCGGCTCTTGGGCCCCCGCTGCAAGTGAGGTGGTGACCAGAGGAGCCTGAGGACGGGAGCCAGGCCCACTGGCCCGCAAGCGATCCCTGATGCGTCGTTGGAGGTGGGTGCAGCTCACCCCCAGCCCTTCCTCTGGCCCCAGCACGTGGCGGTCGGAGAGTGGGTCCCCGTGCGCCTCCATGTGCAAATTACCCCTTTCTTGCTCTTCTAACCCCAGCCCAGCCCCAGTCCACCCACTCACCCCTGCCCTGCCCCTTCGCACCTCAGAATCTGCTCATACCAAACCTCCAGCCCCTCTGCGCTGAGCCTCGAGGTCCCCAGCCTCCCGCCCTCTGGCCCTGTGCTCAGGGTCCCTGCTGGAGCAGTGGGGCCTAGAAACTCAGGCATCTTCCAGCATGTGTCCCGACTCCAGGCGGCCCACTGAGGCCCCAGGAGGGGTGGAGACCTTCCCCTGGCCATGCCAGCCCCCAGCCCCTACGGACAGCCTGCATGGCCTGCCCCACTTGGCGTGACAACTGTATGTCCCCAGCGCTCAGTCTGGGGCTCCGTCTCCCGGCAGGGGCACACCCCAAGCTTCCCTCTCCGCCTTGTGGCGGCCGCTGCAGGGGAAGGGGTAGCACCTCACGGACTGACGAACCTGAGATTGACCCTGGAGACACCATTCTCAGGCTGGCCGGTCCTGGAGGCACTACCCAGGGACAGCAGGCAAAGCCCTCAGCAGGCCAGTGTGTTGTGGGAGCTTCTGGACCAGCGTCTAGGGTGGGCTCCAGGTCTGCACCCCACCCACCTCTTCCCCTGCCAGGCTCTGAGACTATGTCCAGGTTGTAGCTCTGTCTTCCCTGCTCCCCTCAACTGCTCCCCCAGGTGCCTGCCCCACACCTCCCCAACCCCCAGCGAGTAGAGTAGCCCGAGTTCCCCAGGGATGGGCTCGTCCACCCCTGGAGGGCCACGCCTAAGCCTTCTCCCCACGCTGCAGTCCCTTGATGTGTCCCGTGAGCTGTGTTGGGTGTCCCCGGGGGAGTCTTGGATCTGGCTTCCAGGCCTGTCTCTGGGACAAGGAGGCTCCCAGGGGCCGGAGCAATTGCTCCCTCCTTCCGTCGGCATCTGGAAGACCCTCTCCCAGCGCTGTTTGGAGAGTGACCCACTTCTGCCACCGCAGCGGCCTAGCAGGAAATGGGCTCAACAGGTCCCCTAGCCCGTGGCCTAGCCTCCCCCAGTTGCCTCAGATGAGCGGCCCAGAGCCGGAGGGGGCAGATCCTCTGATTCAGACCTCCTGCCTCCCCATTCTGCCCTGGGCCCCGTGTTGTCCTCCCCCAGAGGTGGTGGCTGAGTTGGGTGAGGGCCTCTGGGCCACAGTGCGTGAGACCTGTGCCTGGTGCTTGTTCATGCACGTGCATCTGTGGGTTTGAGTTATTCTTAGGGAGCTGGTCGGCCCCTGGCTGGACTCTGGGGAGGCCCCCACCCCCACCCCCTCCGCTCCTCAGTAACTGTTCCTTATTTGGAAGACCTGGCGTGACAGGAAGCCATCTTCCCAGCCTCAGGGTCCCAGCACCCCTCCCAAGCCGGTCCGGCCAGGCTCCCACCACAGGGCACCAGGACAGAGGGAGCAGGGGTTCTGGAACGTGGGGGAGGGGTCCACTCACCAGCTCCGGCAGGAGAAGTTCCTCCTGCTGACCTCTGGGCCCTGTGTGGATTCTCTGCCCCCGGTGTCTGGCCACCCCTTGGACAAGCCTCCTGCCTATGTCTGCCTGCCCTTGGCCTGGCCCCCACCGGGTGACTTCCTGTCCCCGCCCCCGCGAGCTTCTCCAGGACATGGCCTTTGTTGGGGTGTGGGGGCGTGCAAGGAGACCAGACGGGCGGGAAAGAGGCAAGACCCAGGTCTGGACGACAGGGGGGTAGGGAGCCAGGACTGCCCACTCCCGGCAGCCCGGAACTCTGCACCATGCACAAACCCCCCACCCCAGGGCAGATCCGCCACGGACAGGCTGTCTGGGGGGAGCTGCAGAAGCAATAAAGGCAGAGCTGGAGGTGGGTTTCTGGCCCTGAACGGTACGGCTGGCCCGTGGACACTGTGTGGCCATCTCCCCTGCAAGTGAGGCTCCTGCCCGCAGCAGGGACAACCCGCCACTCCCTCCTACAGCCGCCCACACGCTGATTTCCGCTGGTTCCCGCACTGTGCAAACTGGCGGTGGGGGCGGGGGTGGTGGGTGGCTGCAGAGGCCGCCTCTTGAGACCCAGAGCCCTAGGTCCAGACCAGGGGGCCACCAAGGGGCCCATCTAGCAGAACCAGGAGCTGTGGGCCCCAGCTCTACCCCCCAAATACAGACACTGAGCCCAGACTGTAGGGGAAGCCCAGTGCAGGAGCAGGAACCGCAAGTTCTGGGCCGGCTAAGGAGAGGTTCTGAGCTCCTCAACTCACTCCCTCCCCGTGTGGCCCTGCGGCCTGGGCGCTGGGGCTACTCCGCGAGCCCAGGTCTCAGGCAGGACAGCACCCGAGTGAGTGCCCCCAGCTGACCAGGCACGGCTTCCTTTTCCCAAACTTTATTTTATAAAACGTATAGAGTAGGTTACAGCGGTAACATCCTTCTTAATTAAAATCAGTTAGGACATCCCTGCGCAGGGCCCTGAGGCACAAGAGCCCTGGGGGTGGCACGGCGGGAAGGCTCAGGCGGGCGGCTAGCTCGCGGAGGCCACTTCCTCCTCATCACTGCCATCGGGCGCCGCGTCCGTCCCAAAGTAGCGGTCCCCGAAGTTACCTGTGGAGAGGAGGAGGCCCTTGTGGTGGGGACTCAGGCCCGGCAGGCCGGCGGGCGCCACTGCTCAGCCCCGGGCGGCCTCACCGATGCCAGGGATGATGCGGAAAAGGTCGTTGACGCGCTTGTCCACCGCCGTCGTGATGATTCTCACTCGTGGGAACGCGTAGGCCACCGAGTGGACCCCCATCTCTGCCATGAGCAGCGACAGCAGGAAGATCTTGTCCTCCGGAACGTCATGGTCCTGCGCCCGAAGGGGCCGGTCAATGCCGACCGGGCCTGCCCCCCACCCCGGCCCCCGCGGCCACTCACCAGGAGCACGCGCACCGCCATCATGGCCGCCGCGCCCGTGGACACGGTGCAGTCCGTCAGGATCACGTGGTCGTCGCTGATGTCCTTGGGCAGCCGCAGGTAGTGGAGCTGCGGGGCGCCGAGTCAGGGCCGGTCCCAACCCGGAGCTGCCCCTCCCGCGCCCCCCGCGGCCCCGCGGCGCCGCCCGCACCTCCGGCTCCCCGGTGAGCTGGTTGGTCTGGATGAGGATGGTCCCTATGCGCACGTCCTTGCACACGGCCCGCAGCGCCGGCTCCATGGTCTCGCCCGCGCGCAGGATGGACACGCCGGTGATCTGGGGGCCCGCACGCGGGGGGCGCTGAGCCGGCCGGACCGCCCGCCTCCCCGGCCGCCCCACCCCGTGTCCCCGGGCTGCGCCCCAGCGGGTACCTGCTTCCCCGCGTAGCACTTGCCCGCGTAGTCCTGCCCCTGCGGGGTCTGCACGACGCAGTCCTGCGCACAGGCCGTGCGGCGCTGCTGAGCGCGGGGAGCCGCCGCCTGCTCCCCACCCCCACCCCCACCCCGCCCGCCCCCGCCCCGCACCTGGAAGGGCAGGAAGGACAGCGCGTGCTCGATGAGCAGCCGCATCAGCCGCTTGGAGTAGAAGATGAACTCGTCGCGGCTGGTCTCCTTGTCCCTGCGGAACGCGCGGGCTGAGCGGGGCCGCCGGGCCTCCCGCCTCGCAGCCCCCCCCCCCCCCCGCCTGCACGGCCCTCACCTGATGATGGTGTGCATGCCCCGCACCTGCGGCGTGCTCTTGAGGACACTCAGCGTCTGGGGCAGGGGGTGGCACTGGTGCGCCGAGGCCAGCGCGGCCCTGGGAACGCAAAGTGGTTGGGGACTCAAGAAGGGGTGTCGCCTCCCGGAGCCCCGTCCTCCCACGCCGGACACTGTGTGTGGGGGCGGGGCGCACGTGATGGGGACAGAGAGGTGTGCAGGTGGGGGCCTGCCCCGGCCCGAGGACCCCCGCCGGGCGGAGGCTGAGCAGCGGCTGACCATCAGGGGAAGCGAGGGCCTGAGCCGCGAGCCTCCCCTCCGAGCCCGGAGCCCCTCCTGCGCTGGCCCGCAGGAAGCCAAAGGGGACCAGGCAGCGCGAGCGAAGGACCCTCCGCCCCCACGATGGGCGGCTGGTCCCCAACCCCAGAACCGGTCTCTCGGGAACGGCTGAGCTTCGGGGCCAAGCCTCGTCCTGACCCTTCCCCTCCAGGGCAGGCAGGGCCCCTTCACAGGGGACGCGGGCAGAGCCGGCCCCCTCCGGGGCCAGCCCCGCGGCAGCACCCCCTCCCCCGGGGCGGAGGGGGCAGGGGCGGGGCGGGGCGGGGCGGGGCGGGGCGGGGCGGGGCGGGGCGAGCGGGAGCAGCACCCCCCGCCCCCAGCGCACACAGCACGGCAGCACCACCAGCGCGCACTCTGTCCTCACATATCCCAGCGCAGCTTCCTCTGCTCGCCAGGTGAAGAGTGTTCAGGGAGGGAACAGGGCAGGAAACCCAAGGGTTTACGAGGAAGAGAACAAAGAGAAAAAGACCGTTGAGCAGGGGGGCGAGTCCCCGGGGCCACCAGCTGGCCTGAGGGCGAGGAGAGGCAGGTGGCAGGGAAACCCGGGAGGCTTTGCCCACACCCCGCCGCCGGGCCCCACCGCGCGCCCACCAGTCCCACTTCCTGGGCTGGCCGGACCGTGGAGAGGCCGCGCGCTTAGGTGTTCTTTCAAGTTTGCCACCCTGGAAACTTGATGCTCAAGACAAGGGCTGCCCCGGGGACCCGGCAGGGCGAGCCCTGCCGGTGCCTCCGTCTGGATGAAAGCCCGGCGGTGACTCGCGCGAGGGCAGCACACTGCAGGGCCCGTTCCCAGGGCACCCGCTCCAGGGCTCCCAAGCGTGAACGGGACTCTCCCGTTCACAGAACCGACTCTCCGGACTCTCCCCGGTTCCACAGAAAGCCCCGGCTACAGGCAGGTCACTAGTGCGGGGCACTCTGTGGGGTGGGCGCTCCATCCGCTCTCTCCTGGGGCGTCCAGAGCTCCCCTCGGGCTCTCAGGGCCAGCGTGAGGAGGGGGTCGGGGGCTGGGGCCTCACCGTCTGGGGGCACCCAGGCTGGAGCCTAAGGTCCGGCAGAGGACCCTCTGGCTGCTGAGGGACATGCCTACTGAGCACTAACGTGGGGGGACCCAGCCGTGCTGGCTCGGGGCAGCAGTGCCCTCTGATGGCAGACCCCGTGCAACCAGCCCCCCTTGTGGGGGACAGGCCTCCAGAGAGGTCTGACCAGGGTCCGGGCACTGTGTGATCCGGGGCAAGTGCCCTAACCTCTCTGTGCCTTTGTTTCCTCGGCTACCAGCAAAGACAGACACAAGCAGGGTGGGGGCCACCAAGCCATCCGTCTGCCCAGGGCGGGGCTACCCCGGGGGATGGGCGTGACACCAGAGGACCCTCCCACCTGCCCAGGTGACACCCCAAATTCCGAGCTGCCTGTGGATGCTGGAAGTGCCTCCGGCGGTGCAGACGGGTTTGGGAAGTCTTACCTGACACTGAGCTCACGCTGCGGCAGCAACACGGGGAGACACAAGGGAATGGGGGCGGTGTGTCAGCGGCGGCAGCGCGGCTCACCTCGCCGTCGCCGGACAGCACAGCCCGTTGCCACTGTGCGCCTCAACCTGCCAGGCCCACCCGCCCGGGAAAGGACCTGCCTCCGTCCCCAGGGACAGTCCCAGGTAGCCGCCCGGCACCGGAGGGTGCCCGTTCTTACGGCCCGTAGCCTGGGCACCCTCTGGATGGGGCATGACGAGCCTGGGCTCCTGGGGCCCCGTTCCTCAGGCCTCCAACACCCCCTTATGAAGCCTGCCCAGAGGGGCAGGACCCTTGGCCAGCCCAGGGCACGTAACTTCAGCTTGGGGCAACCCTCCTGGAGCGCCCCGGATGTGGAACTCAGCGCTAAAACCCCAAAGTCCCCTGAAGCTTTGGGAGGGACAGGAGCACACCCTTCCACTCAAGGCCCAGCTCAGGCCAGGAGGCCCAGAAGGCACCCCACGCAGTCTCTGGCCCACACAGAGGGCTGGGGCTGAGCGAGCAGGCCCGGATCACCGGACGCCGGAACAGGGCAGAGGACAATGGACACACAGGGGCGGGGGAGGGCAGACGGCGGTGCGAGCAGCAGCAGGGGAGTCGGGGAGCAGGGAGAGGGCCCGGGGGGCTGCAGGGGCCCGAGGGCCTGGCCCAGCTGGCTCACCTCCTCCAGCTGGCTGTGCATGTGCTGCACGATCAAGTCGATGGCCACCGTGTTCCCGCTCCCTGGGACAGGACAGGCAAGGAGGGTCACGCGGGGGACCAAGGGCCCTCCTGCCCACACGCCCAACGGCAGGCGGGTGTGCAGGCTCACCCCAGGGCACCACGATGTCTGCCACGCGCATCGTGGGCTGGATGTACTGGTCGAAGGCGGGTTTGACAAACTTGTTGTACTGCTTGATGACACCCTCAATGTCCCGGCCACGCTCACTGATATCCCGGCGCAGCCGCCGCACCAGACGGATGTCAGAGTCTGTGTCCACAAAGATCTTCATGTCCAGGAGCTGGACGGGGACGGCGAGGTGCTGAGCAGAGCATGGCACCAGCCTGGGACCACACCAGGCCCACGGGGCAGCTTGCAGGTCTGGCGGGCAGTGTGCACAGTCGTGGGGAACTCAGCGGGGGCGGGCCACTGTCCACCGGGCTTCAGTCAAGGGCACTGGACAGACCCTGGCCGCACAGGCGGGAGGGAGCCGGCAGCATTTCCGTGGGGTGCCAGCTGTCCACATGCCCTTACACGTGCCAGGGCACAGGGACTGTCCCCGCCTCACCTCCCCCACCATAGCGCTTGGGCTTGGAGAGTTGCTTGGTAGTCAACAAGGTTCCCTGAGCCTGAGCCCAAACTTACTGGCCTCAGAACGACAAGGAACAAGGACCAAAGCACAGGCCTCCCTCCTGGTTCTCAGGGCGGGTGGCAGAGGCAGCCACCCACAGCAGGGCCTGGCGGGAAGGCTGCTGCTGTGCACGCCTCTCGGGGGTCCGAAGGCACCGACCCAGGAGGCTGCCTCCATCCCAGGCAACTGCTCACACGTGCACGCCACTGTGGACTCTGACCTCAGAGAGGTCACTCTGACCGCAGCCACTGCAGGGACCTGAGAGCCGCAGAGGCGCCTCACACAAGAGGGTGAGGAAGCATGAGAACAGGTCGAGGCACTGGCCCAGGGCTTTGCACCCACAGCTGAGAGTGAGCCCCTCCGCAGGCCGCCTCCCCCCCCAGGGCACTGCACTCTGCCTGTGGGAGCGGTGGGTCTGCTCCACCCAATGTCACTGACCCACGCTCCAAGGAGCGGCCGTTCCCCACCCAACACACAGTGACTGCACCACCGGGATAGGACGGAGCGAGCGGCTCGGCCGGCTCGGAGGAGGCGAACTTAGGGTCAGAACCACGGAGAAGCAGGGACGGACATCCCCAGGAGGACCGTGAGCCTTGAGCCCCGTCCTCACCTCCAGCAACGCCTTGTCAGCAAAGGCCATGATGCCCTCGAAGATGATCACGTTTGCCCCGTACAGTGTTTTCTGCAAAGGGATGGTGCAGCCAGTCGCCCGCGGCGCCTGCTGTGCTCCCAGGCGGGCGCGCACAGCCCCAGCCCATGAGGCCTACCCAGTCCTTCTTCCGGCTGTGGGTGGTGAAGTCGTAGACGGGCACCTTGACACTCTTGCCCTGTTTCAGCTTCTTGAGGGTGGACACGATGAGGTCAAAGTCAAAGGCGTCTGGATGGTCGAAGTTGAAGTTGTTGTGGGCGGCCTGTTCCTGCTGCTGTGTGGTCAGCACCTGCGGCAGGAGGGATCGGGGGCTCCGTGGGCCTCTCCACACCCTGCTGGAGACGGGAGACCGGGGCGGGGCCTCCAGGCCCTCCGTGGGTGTGGCCTGCACTCACAGGCGCGCTCCTCACCTTGTAGAAGGAGTCCATGGACAGCAAGACCACCCAGGGCACGTCTAGGGCCTCGATGATCATCCTGGCCACAGTGGTCTTCCCGGAGGCGCTGCCACCTCCCAGGCCTGCGGAAAGGGGCCCAGCGACCCTGAGCAAGAGCAGCAGGGCCGGCCCCCCAGCCTGGCTCCAGGGGTGTGCTCCCCCCACACGCCGACACTCTGCCTGCCGCGTCCCCCACCCCCCTACCTCCCCCCAGCTCTCCACGGCACCCAGGGACCCGTGGCAGCTCCAGTCAGCAGCACCGTGCCGGGCACTCGGCGCAGGCCCCGCCTTGCTCACCGATGGCAAAGGCCTCCTTGGACTGTGTGCCATGCTCGTTGTACCAGGGCGGCCGGCCGGCCGTGTAGATGGTGCGCTTGCTGGTGCGCAGCAGGGGCGGCTCCGACTTGCACTGGCTGGTGGTGCGCTTCCGGGGTGAGCGCCTGCCGCCCACGGCCGGGAGGAGCCTGTCCAAGGACTCGGCACTGCTGCTGCAGAGGGGAAGACACGCCTGCCTCTGCCCCAGGCCAGCCACGCCGCCATCCCCCGGGGCCCATCCCTGACGCAGGCACCCGGGCCTGGCGAGCAGCCGAAGCGGTGCGAAGGAAAGTGACCGGCAGCCCATCCACGGGCTCCTGGCCTGGGCTGGTCACTGTCCACACGCGTCCAGAGGGACAGCAAATGGCAGTGAGGGAAAGGACAGCCACCCGGGGCCCCTCAGAGGGCGAGAGGCACAGCAGGGCCAGTCAGGACCCCGTCGAGGACTGTGTTCCCTCCCACAACACTCCCCGGAAGACCCGACCCCTGCCACCCTGCGGGGCGCACCGGGAGAGGCTCCCAGACAGACAGACTGCTGACCGGAAAGCCGAACAGGCTGGTGGAGGCCATGGGTGCAGGAGAGAGACCCTGGGCTCGGAGACCCGCAGAGCAGCCTCTGCTTCCTGCTGTCCCGCACACCGCAGACCAAGACGGCACACGTCCCCAGGAGCCACGACCAGGAAACCCCACCTGGCGGAGGCACTGGCAGCCCTGCACCGGCCTGCGCTGTGCCCCTCGCACCCGGTGACAGGCTGACGTCCACGTCAGCTCACAGGGGGCTCGGTGTGACTGCAGGCCCAACGCCTCAGTCCCAACAGGGACAGGTCTGAGGCGGCTCAGTCTGGCCGAGCAGCCCAGTGGGGAGCGAGCATCTGCGAGACGCCCGCCTCAGTCCGAGCGGACGGGCTGGGTCACGAGAGCCTACTGTGGAGACGCACGCGGCCAGAACAAGCTGGAGAGCAGGCGCTCGTGGCCCCGCACAAGAGAGGGGCTGGGCTGGCCCCAGCGTCCCCTCGCGGACCCGCTCTGCAGGCGTCAGAGCTCGCGGGCTCCCTGCACACACCTTCGTGTGAGTGTCCGAGCGGGACAGGACACACAGAACAAGACGCCGACACGACCGCCCCGGGGACGAGGATTTGGGATCCTGCTGCCTCGAATGTCTTATAAGCACAGACCAAGCCTGCGACACCCAGCAGCGCGAGGCCACAGGGTGCCAGGAATCCCGCCCACGAGGGCGACGCCAGCCGCCGAGGGCCATGGGGGAGCCTTCCTGCGTCTGGAACGGCCCCGGCATCTCCACCTCGGGAACGCGATGTTCCCGCTGCGCAGCCCTCCCGGAGTCCCGGCTGTTTCCCAGGGCGAGGAGGACGGTGTGCCTGTGTGTCTGGGGGTAGGAGGCAGTGGAAGGAACCTGTCAAAGCTGGAGGTGAGACAGGTCACACCAGCAGCACCTGAGAGCCGCGAGAACAGCTGTGGCCCAGTCCCAGCAGCGAGACACCAGGCATCACGGGACAGAACCACAGGGCACCATCCCGGGGGACAGGCGACACAGGGCCGTCGTGGCTCCGTGCTGTCAGGACAGCAACAGATGTAACTGGCCAGTCTGTGTGCTCGGGGTCACCTGTGCAGCTCTGGAGTCTGGCACTGCCACCCAGAAGTGTGGGGGGGACTCTGCCCAGCATGGAGCTGCCCCGGGGGTGCCCCCACATTCCTGCTCAGTTAAGCCGGAGATGAACACGGCAGGGGTGGGGGCAGGAGGGAACGCGCAGGGGCGTCTCCAGGCACTGGAAACACTCCTCTGACGACACAGGGCCTGCAGGCCTCGGGGCTCCCCCAGGCACTGACCTCCTGGCGGCAGCAGGAGGGCTCCACGGTGGCCCTGGAGGTGACGGGGTGGGGGGGGGGGGCAGAAAACGAAGTCCAGCCCCCCGCCCCCCTCCCCTGTGCCTTCTGGTTGAAAACTCTGATGTGGACAACCCGGCTTGCGAAGGAGGGGCCTCAGCAGCTCACACGTCCCTCACAGCCGGCCGCCGCGCAGTCGCAGTCCGCCACGGGCCCTGCTTCTCACCCCAGGGCAGTGGCCCGGCCTCTCCAACAGGAAACTCTGAATCCTTATTTGTGAGTGTTCCTGGTCCTGCGGAGCCAGTGACGGCCACGACCACTGACGACTTCTGAGGCTCCTGCTGCCGACCGCCCGGGGCAGACACTGTCCCCGGGAAGAGCGCCCATGCGCCAGGAAGAGCGGAAAGTAGGCCAGAGAGAGCTTTGCCAGAAACCCGCCCCATCTGGGGCGTGTGATGGGTCTGAACCGTGTCAGGCTGGGTATGCAGCCAAGCCCAGCTCCACTGCCTTTTCCAAAGCCCCGGCTCTCTCTGGGAGCGAGGAAGGAAGCCTCGCTGTGACCTCAGAGCAAGCCTCACCCCATGTTCTCACGACACGACCTTGGAAATGGGAATGTCGCACCCAAGATCTCCTTTCCCAATCCCCAGGTGGACGACGTGCATCTGGTTACGGCGACAAAAGGTAACTTCAAACCGAAGGATTAGGGGCCACAACGGACAGAGACTCGCCTGTAACAGACAGCCCCAAGCAAAACGAGCCCCTCCTGGGGCCAGCCCAGCCTGGGCCCTCCAGAGCACCCACCTGGCCTGCTGAACTCCTGAGGTCGATTAGACACAGGACGCACAGGGCTGCGAGCGGCCAAGACCCAGCAGAGGCAGTCGCCTCGCCATGGCCACGGGAGACCACACACCTGCCACTCACCTGCCTTCTGCTCCAAGGGCCCAGCACCCCGAGATCCTGATGCCAGGGTAAGCTGGGGGGCTGCTCATGTCTGGGTCACGGGACAGCGGACAGCAGGGTGATCCCAGGTGTGTACAGGAACACCTCCACTGTGTCCCTCAGGCCCACAGTAGCCCCCCAGGACAGCTCAGGGGCCACCTGAACTGCCCCCCCATGGGTGGGCCGGCGGCCCCGCAGATGAGGAGCTAGAGTACGGGCTGCAAGAGCCCCGTGCAGAAGGAAAAGGACCCACCGCCGCCTCAGAGGCTGAGGCCACAGGCATTAAGAGGCTCAGCTGGCTGGGGGCTGTGAGCTCTCCTGGTATTAATAGCACTGACCCTGCCGGAAAGAACACGGCTGTGGGGCCCTGGCCGAGCTCAGGCCAGCCCTGGGTGTGAACTGCCCCTCCTGTGCGCCTGCGGGTATACTGCTGGCCCAGGCTTGCTGGGGACCGTGGTGCACCTCCCCCAGAACACCGGGGCAAGAATCTCCAGACCCCAGGCCGGCTTGGGACTGGAGGACCAACCCCCTCCTCACCCTCCGCAGGAGGAAAACCCGGAAACCCTCTGGCAGCCAAGCCTTGCTGACTGTCACACCCTCGGCCCCAAGGTGCCTTCTAGAGGCATAAACAACCTGAAACTCTAGCAGCCCGCCCCTCCCTCCCTCCAGGGGTAGGCTCCAGCCGGTCCCCAAGGCCACGTGGAGCTCAGCGTCAGCCCAGGGACACAGCCGGTCTCCAGCCTGGCAGCAGGAGGGAGAATGGGTTCAGCCAGAGTGTCGAGGGTCGAGGGTCTGCGTCCCTAAGTCCCCAGCCTCCTTCCCAGCTTTCCTCCCAACGACATGGAGGCTCAGGGAAGAGAAAATTCCATGTGGGGTTCCCACACCCGAAGAGGGGCCACTCCTGGACGCTGCCTCAGGAGCAGCCTCTCCCGGCCGCCCAGGTAAGAAGGGTGAGTCTGCCTCCCTGTCCAGAGGCACCTGGAGCGGGACAGAACTCTCCATCTTTGCCCACAAGAGCTTGGCCCCCAGGACACTTCGGAGGTGGGAGCCGTCCCGGGCAGGGCAGCACAGCTGGCCACTGGTGCCCGACGCGCTGCCGGCTTTAGGGAAGTTTGCCGGATGAGTAAGTAGAGGCCAGAGGGAGGAGGGAGGTGCTGATCCACTGGGCCCCGGCCCCAGGAACCCCAGACGAGCTCAGGGCCAGAGAGGTATCAGGGCTTTCTCAGGACAGATGAGAAACTGGGGGGGCTGGGAGGCTACAGCCCTACAGGGGCTCAAACAGGCTCCAGAGACTTGCATGACCCCTCCCCCACCCCCCTGGAAACCTGCCTGCAGAATCGGCTTGATCCTGCGTTCTGGACGGGTCCGGTGGGCCTCCGTCCACCGCCACAGCTTCAGACCCATCTCCACCTGGACTGCACCAGGAGACTGCCTGAGGGGCTCACCGTCCTCCCCCAAACGCTCACTTATCTGCCAGCCTGCCCAGCGCTAAGGTGTCCGAGGTCCCTGACCCTCTAGGGAGCAAACAGACGAAACACAACCGGCGCGGCGGACGGAGCACACGGATGCAGCCGCCGTCGTGGGCACCTACACCCGGATGCGACCAGACCAGCTCTGGGGCCCGCGGGGGGCGTGTGGGGCCTGTGGGGCAGCGCTCAGGATACCAGCACTGGGGAGTAACCGGGACGCCCAGAGGCAGTGCCAGGACGGACGCCCTCGGGGCCTCTGGAGAAGCACGCCAGAGTCCACAGTGCCGCTGCCGGGCCCTGGCTCCCTTCCTGGGACCTCTGGCTCCCCGGGTCCCATGACAGGCACGTGTGCCCACTCCCTGGCTCCGCACACGGGGTGGGGACTCGACGCAGCGCCCACCGGCCCATGTCTTCAGGGAGTGCTTCTCTCCAGGGCGCCTCCCGCCTTGCCCTCTCCGATCTGGGGCTGACTCAGCCTGGCCGAGCCGCTCAGGGCTGCGAGACTCAGCCACCCCAGGCCACCATCTAGTCGCTCTGGGCCGGGAAGGTGTGCACCCCCTCTGGGCGCCCCTCGCTCGGTCCTCTCCCTGCGCACACAGCGGCGCCCCGGCCCCCAGACCATCCTGGCGGAGCCCAGGCACACAGCACCTCTGCCTCGGAGAGGTCCTCCAGGTCCCCCCGACCCCGGGGCTGTCGCGAGCCTTCCTCCGGGGCAGTTCCCACCCAGAGGCAGGAGCCCGCTCCCTCTGGGCCCCTTCCACCTCCCCCGCTGGGGCGACGGGTGGGGTCACCGGCGGGGGTCAAGGCGGGGGTCACGGACGGGGTCACGGGCGGCTCCGGCCCCGCTCCGCCCTCCCACTCCAGGCTCGTGCAGAGCCTCCACCGAGCCTCGAGGCGCGGCCCCACCGGGGGCAGGGGGCAGGCCGAAGGCACCCGGATTCAGCCGTGGCGCTGGCGAGGAGCAGAGCGGAGGCAGGGCCGGCCCCCCGCGGAGCGCCAGGTCACGCTCCCGCCCCTCGGGACCGACACCGAAGCCACCTCCGGAGAAGCCGCTCTGTCCGCAGGCTTGGCCGCGAGCGCGGGCCCCCGGGCGCGGCGGTGCACGCTCGGTGTCCCCGCCCGGCCGGGACCCTCCCACGGCGGGCGCCCGCCGCCCTCGCGCGCCCAGAGCCCCGCCGGCCAGCGAGCGCCCCACGGCCCCGCGGCGGACGCGAGGGGGCGTGCGCGGCCCCCAGCCCGAGCTCGGCGCGCCGCGCCTACCGGTCCTCGCACGCGGTCTCGCTCCTCTCCGGCGGCCGGTCGGGCCCGTCTCCGGCCGCAGCGGGCGCCGGAGGCAAGCGGGGCGCCTCGCCCGGGACCGGGGGCGCCGCCATGGAGCTCGGAGGCCTCGCCGCAGGCGGCCGGCCGCGGGGCGGGGCTCTGGGGCCGGCCGCGCAGGCCTTCGGGAGTCGTAGTTCCGGGCTTCGCACCACGCGCTGACTGGCGCGCCCGGCAAACTACAAGTCCCACAAG
This sequence comes from Mustela nigripes, assembly GCF_022355385.1. Classification (NCBI taxonomy): domain Eukaryota; kingdom Metazoa; phylum Chordata; class Mammalia; order Carnivora; family Mustelidae; genus Mustela; species Mustela nigripes. Next base: position 140,321,455 of record NC_081563.1, read on the forward strand.
GCCGTACGGCTGTGCATGCCGGGACTCGTAGTCCGGCCTCACGCGCCCCGGGCGGGCGTCCTGCGCGGGGAAGGACTCCCACCCCGAGCCTGAGCACAAACTCAGCCGCACAAAGCCTCTGGAAAAAAGTCAATAAACATTTATTTGATACAGTCATATTTAATACATACAGTTGGTGGCCCACCCCCGCACCACTCGGGGCCGGGGAGGCGGGGACGAGGACCGGGGACAAGATGGTCACAAGGCGGGCAGGGCCCGAGCTCACCGTCAAAACATCTTGCAAATAAACACTTTGTAGATAGAATATATATGTATATATATGGTTACAAGTGATAGCTGGAACCTCTCTTTCAAAATGCACTTATGTACGGAGAACTGGCATCAAGAAACCCAAAACACAGGGATGTGTGGCTGTCGGGCCAGAGGCGCGGGCCAGGCCCCCTGAACCCCAGGCCTCCAGGGCAAGCCACCTGGGGCCCACCGACCTGGACACGCCGGGACAGCCCTGCCCTCCACGGGCCAGGGTGCCCCCGTTCTCTCCCTTCTGATCCAGAGGGACAGGACGGGGGCCACGGCTGGGCGGGCCACTGGTCACGCCAGGAATACACCCTCATCTGCCTTTGCACAAGCAAACAAACGTGCACCCTGCTTCTGTGTTAAGTGTCAGCCCCTTCCTGTTCTCAGGGCAGGGTGGGGAGGGGGTGGGCTGGGCCAGAGGTAGATCTTCAGAAAGGGACCTGGCATTGTGCCCTGGGCTTCAGTTTTGGGCAGGGTCCATGCCCACCATGCCCGGGGGTGGGGGGTGGGAGCTGCCGCTCCAGCCCCTCTCACTGAAGGTGTCAATCAAGGCTGCTGAGCGCCGCCCGCCCCCCCCCAGGGCTCTGCCCCTTTTGGAGGCGGGCTCTGTGGACCAGCTCACCACTGCCGCTAGCCCGAGCTTAGGAAGCAGGAAAGGAAGAAGGGAGAGGGGTCCAACCCAACAGCCACATTTGGCAGCAGCTCCCCACACCCACTTTAAAGACAAAGAAGGGGGTTAAAGTGCTAAACATCAAGTTACCCAGGACCCCACCTCCTCCCACGTGGCACAGCTGGGTTCCCAAACCAGGGCCCATCTGTGGACCCAGGGGGTGACCTGGAAACTCACCCCCTAGCAAAAAACCAGCCCCCCACTCCCCAAGGGCCAAGTACCTGAGAGGCTGGGGTGGGCGGCTGTCCCCAGCATAGATGTTGAGGTCCAACCTCCTCCAGCCATTGGTGACAAGGACAAAACGCACCTGGGGCTCCTGGCAGCACCTGTACCTCCTTCCCTGCCCCAGGCTGCCCCTGCAGTGGCTGCCTAACCCCACCTCTGCCCCCACCAGCTGTATGCCATCGTGACACCCAGGTACACGGGAAAGAAAACCCTTCTGCCCACGCAATTCAAAGCCCTGCCCAAGCTGCCCGCCCCTGACCTTTGACACTGATCACACCTGCCAGCCCAGACCTCGCCCTTTAATCAAATCAAGGTGAGTGTGATTGGGGGTTAGTTCATGTCTCTACACCCCCTCCCTAGCACATCAGGCCAGGGTTGCCCAAGTCAGAGCCTTTGGGCCACAGGAAGAAGCTGGACACAGGCAGCACGATGGACCCCAAAGGTCCCCTGGAACCTGTTTCCCTACTGCAGAGCTAGGAGAGCTGAGCCCGACTGGGAGCTCCTCCTCTCCTGGATCTAGGTGAGGACAGGAGCTGGGGGTCGGGGGGGCAGAGAGGTGCCCAGTAAGCACTGCCTCCCTGAGCAGAGGAGAGACACCCCCTTAGCCCCCAGATTTACCGTCGGCACCAGGAAACCCTTAGCACCAAAATGTCAGATTGTTGTGTTTTTGTATAAAAAACAGAATTAAAAAAAAGGTTGTTACTTAAGCAACAAGACTGGCATCCACTACACCCAGGAGACACACGCACACGGGCAAATATCAAAATTCACATCGTCCAGGATCGGCCAGACCGAGCCCTCAGCCCACCCCCACCCCCCAGTGGGAAACAGCTTCTTGTCTAAACCCAGTGGCTCTGAGTACCTTCCTCCTCCCTACGATGCCAAAGTTGGAAGGTGGGGCCCAGGGAGGAAACCAGAGGCAGTGTGGCCACCAACTCTGGGTGCCCTGAACTCCAGCCTGAACCCCGGTCAACCGGCAGACCTCGCCATCCCCTCTGGGGCCCAACACAAGAGCTGCAGAGCTGCCGCCAACACAACATGACCTTGGCCGAGTTCTTTCCCTGGCCTTCAGCTCTCATATCAAAAGACCACACAACCAGAAACAAAAGGGCAGGTAAAAAATGGGGAACGGGACTCCCACGGGAGCCACAAGCCAACCCAGACCAGCAGACAGAAGGCTGATTCCCGCAGGGATCACTCCTCAAAACTGGCCCCACTTCCACACCCCACATGCCTGTGGGCCCCAGACTGACCTCAGAGCTTAGACTGGCCCATCCCTAACCCACTGGACTGCCCCAACCTAGACCAGTGGTGTTGGCGAAGCTGGAGAGTGGAGGCAAAGCTGTGCCCCACGTGGCCCCCTCACCCGTTGCCCATGCGGTCCCGCAGGTCAGACCAGAACCCCCCCTCGCCCCAGGCAGGGAGCACCCATGAAGCCGGGATGGCAGAGAGTCCCCTCCATTAAGGGGGCCGCCTCCACCCACCAAGACAGACAGGGGCCAGCAGCACCGGGGCCTGAGCACAGCAAAGGGTTGCGGGGGAGGGAGCCGGAGAGGTAGAGAACAGAGCGGAGGGACCAGAGGCAGGAGGACAAGGGAGGCCACCCTGGGGCAAGCCGTCAGGTCAGCACGGTAGCAGCCAGACTCAGGGTCTGTCCTGGGAGGTAGCTGGGGGTCCCGGGGTCCAGTGTCGGGTAGAGAGGGGAGCCTGCTCAGGTGCCCTCATCAGCCCAGAGCCACGGGTCTCCGATGACCCCCAAGGCCTGGGCCTGAAAAAGCAGATGGGAACAGAGCTCCCGTGGTGAAGGCCATCTGCCCGCCCCGCGCTGCCCCGTGGCCCTGGGCCTGAGCTGCGGACCCTCCTCCTGCCCCCCAGGGCCCCCGGCTCCGCCAGGCCCACGAACACCCCTCCAGCCTCCCCGCTATCGCACGTCTGCCGCCGCCGCGGGCCATCCCTCGAGGAACCTGCCCATGTGTGCCCTACGCAGCCTGCACAGGGGAAGGGCCACCTTCAGGAAGGAGAGGGACTGGCTGCCTCCGCCGGACAGATGAATAGGCAGGGGTGGGGGGTGGAGAACAGGAGGACAGGAGGTGCTGGAGCTGGCTACCCCCACCCTCAACAGAGTGGGCTTGGCACCCAGTGAGGGGACCAGGCCCCACCCGCCGGCCAGCCACCATGCTCACTTCTCAGGAGCCTTGCTGGCTCCCACCTTCCGGCCAGTGGAGCCCCGGGCCCCCTTGTCTCTGCCTCCTGGGGGCCAGTCATCCCGACGGGGGGGCATCTTGGGTGCGGGCTCCTCCGGGGTCCGCTCCTTGGGCTTTCGGCCTCGCTTCTTCCCGCCCGCCAGACTCTTCTTCTCCTCCTTCTTGGGCGCCAGCGAGTCCTGGCTCCTGTGTTTGGGAAGTGGGTCTGCCGAAGTCCGAAACCAGTTCTGGAAGGAGAAACAGCATGAATGCAGACCCTGCGACAGGAGGGTGCCGAGCCCTGGGGCAGGGCAGGCCGCGGCGCTAGGGTGGCTGGGCGGCACAGCTCCCGCCCAAAGGGGCACCTCCTGCCCGGGCTGCCGGGGGAGGGGCACCCAAGCTTCTCTGCTCCTCCAGGGAAGCCGGGAGCCCCCTCTCAACCCGGGCTGCCACCTCCACCCCCTCCCAGCCTCGCCCAGGCCCTGTAGGCACTGCAGGGCTACGGCCCATCCCACCTCCGCGTGGGTCTTGAGAATGTGGTACTTGACGCCACTCTCAGAGCTGAACTCCTTCGGACACAACAGACAGCAGTACTTCCCCACCAGGTGGTCTCCCTGCAAGGCAAGGACAGGCCGGCCCCCCAGAGATTGGACCCCGCCCCCAACCCCTGAAGACCAGAAGCTCCAGAGAGCTTCAGGGACCCTGGAGTCGCCCCCACTACGGGAAGGGAAGGGATGTAGAGCGTCTGGGAAGAGGCAGGTGCCCCAGGGAGGGGTTGCAGCCTTTGCCTGAGGGCCCCTCGCCTCAAGCCCAGGTCAAGGTGCCCATTACACCTTGACAGACATGGAGCCCCTGTGGGCAGAACAACTGGGAGTGGACTGACTCACGGACCGGGCTGGAGAACCCTGGGCCAGGTTGGCCATCAGGCACTGGCCAGTCCCTGGGCTCCCGAAGGAGGCAGCGGCGGCTGCCCCGTGGGGGCAGGGTCACACTCACAAGGTGGGGGGACCTCTAGGGGCTGGCTGGGAGTGCCGAGCACCCCATCACCCTGAGAAAGGGCCTGGAACTGACCTTGCTGCAGCTGGCGAGATGGGCCTTAAGTCCGGACACACTGGAGTAGATGGCTTCGCAGCACTGGGGACAGGAGGCAACCATGGGAGAGGGTCTCCCAGCAGATGCCCCCACACAAGCACACATGCACCCCTTGCCCAGGGGACACGGGGCAGCGCATGGGGAAGCACGGGGCTTGACCCCAGGAATCTGCGGGTATGGGCAGGTAGGACTTCTCCTCCGAAGGACCCTGCAGGGGCCCAGGGACCAGAGGTAAGCCACCGTGGAGGGCCTCTACCCGGGGCCACACCTGGGCTCTTCGTCCTCGAGTCCCAGTGTCCCTACCCCACCAGCCTGCCCCAACTCACATCATTGGGGCAGTTCACATGACCTTTCTCCTTGACTTCATTCTTCCACGCCTCTAGCAGCTGGGGGTTGAGCGTGGGGAGGCCGGGCCGAGTGTAGTTGAGCTGTAAACACAGGTGTGCACTGCGGTGAGCCCCGCACGCCGGGGACGGGGGTCCCCGAGGGCCAGCCCAGAGCTGGCCCAGATACCCAAGCTGTTCTGAGGACCTCAACTGTGCCCTCCACAAATGGGAGACTTCAACCTGGACAGTCGGTCAATGCCCCAGATCACGGGCAAGGCTGTCACAGGGGACCCGGAGCTCCGTCACGTCCTGCTCAGAGACGGGGGTTGGGGGCCTGGCGGCCGCTCACCCGGGCAGTCTCGGGTACCAGATCATCCTTCACCCGCCGCTTGGTCCAGTCCCGAGCCAGTTCGTCCTCCGCGATCTCCTGCAGGTGGAACACGGCCACCTGGGCGGACGTGCGGCGGACACGGCCGCTGGGGGTCCGCTCAACCCCCAGCAAGTCCTCCGTCTCAGGGGGCTTGTCCTCAGGCTCCTCAGGTGGCTGTAGCGCAGGGAGGCTGGGGTGAGCCACGGGGCCTATGGGCCACGTGTGGCAAACACAGAGGCCCCGTGGTCCCAGGCTCACAAGTTCTCATGCACGCTGCCGCCCCCGCAAGGGAGGAGTCAACCGGGGGCTGCTCACCGGGGCCGTGTGCTCTGAGCGCATGTGGTAATCGTGTCCAGCCTTGGAGCGGTAGGTCTTTCCGCAGTGGGTACAAGGAAAGGAGGGGCTGTCCACCTCACAGGGCGGCTTCCCGCAGCGTCGCTGGTGGTACTGGTAGCCCATGAGGCTGGAGAAGGCAGCCCCGCAGCCCTGGGGTCGGGTGAGGGTAAGCAGCCAGAGAGGCTGGGCCTCGGCCCACACATGCGCCCCACCCCCGCTGTCCGACTGACCTCCTGGGGGCAGCGCAGCCTCCCCATCTGCTTCAGCACCTTGCGCAACCGCTCACGCTCCTCCTGCTCGCTCCCCTCCGAGGCCTCGGCGTCCGAGGGCTGGGGGGCAGGCCCAGCCTTAATATCCTCCCCCCAGGGCCCCAGTCCCTGCCCCGGGGGTCAGGGCCACCGATGCCCACGGTCAGGCACGGGGACCACTGAGCTCTGTGGCCCCGTGGTGATGAGCAGCCAGCAGGCAGGGGCGGGGGCAGGGGGTGGGCTGGGACGGACGTGGGGGCCGGGGATCGGCGGGCCCGGGTGTACCTTGGCGCTGTGCTCGGCCATGGTGTGGTAGTTGAGGCCGGCCTTCGACTTGAACTGTTTCCGGCAGTGCTGACACTTGAGAGCGTCCTGCAGCTGCAGACACGTCCCTGCCATGAGACATGCACTCTGAGCGCCCCCCGCCCGGGACCCCGGGGTGGCCTTACCTTCTGACACACTTCCATGTGCTTCTTGAGCCCCACGAGGGTCTTTCGGGTGACCACGCTGCAGGTGGGGCAGACGGCCTCCCCCCGTTCGTGGATGGCCCGCTGCCACTGCTCCTCAGGGCCACCTGTGGGGCAGGGCCAGGGCCTCAGGGACTGGTGGGGGCTCCCGGATGCCCTGGATGCCAAGCACAGGACCCACGGTCCATGCTCAGCCCCCAGTCCCTGGGGTCCAGGATCTGCCCCAGAGTCGAGATCTGTCCTGGGCCCCGCCTCCCGGCAGCCCCCCGACCTGGAGCTGCGTGGGCCGCGGGGGCCGGCGCGTCCTTGCCGACAGTGCTAGCGGGAGCCAGCACCTTCTTCCGCACGTCCTCAGGGCCCGGCCCCTCCTGCTTCTTGACACGGTGCATGCGGGATTTGTCCTCTGCCTTGGCTAGGCCTGCGTGCGCACACACAGGAGAGGGCAACTGTGAGCCACAGGTGCAGTCACACTTGTGTGTGCACCCAGGCCCAGAAGCCCAACTGGCCATGGCCCTACCTTTGAGTCCGAAGGTCCCTGAGATGGATGGCTGCTCCCCCGTAAACTTCTTGGGCGTTTTCTGTTTCCTTCCTGACTCGGGGGAGAGAAGACAGGGGCCAAGGTTCTGGTCAAATAACCATCGGGAGGCCTGGGCCAGTCGATGGCCGCCCTAACCAGCCCCTGCCCCCCGGCTCTCCTCTTACTGTGCTTTGTGCGTTCCGCTCCCTCTTCAGGTGGGGACATGGGGCCCGGGGCCCTCGGGGCTTCCTTGCTCCCCAAGAGCCTGCTGCCCAGAGAGAGGGGGCCACCGCCGGGGTCTGTGCTCAGGGGGCAGGCTGAGCTGTGGCCCGCGGTGGAGGCGCCGGACTCTCCGTTCTCCGGCCTCGCCTGCTTCGGCAGAATGGGGCACATGTCCGGGCTGTCCGCGGCCCTGCAGGGAGCGGGGCTGGTGAGGGGCAGGAGGGCCCCCTTTGGGCCCTGGTGCCACCTCCAACCCAGGAGGAGAGCCCGTACCTTTTCTTACCACTGCTCCTCCCGGTGGCTCGAGCTCTGTTCTCAGACTTGGTGAGCAGCACCATTTTGCAAGGTGGTGTGTGTCTGCTGATGGCAATGGGCCGGCTGACCGTCACGGGCTTACTGACCACAATGGGCCTGCTGACCGTCACTGGCTTCGTGACTGGCACAGGTTTTGTAACCGTCACAAGCTTTGTCATTGGCACCGGTTTGTTGATGGTCACCGGTTTGGTCACCGGCACGGATTTGGTGACTGACACTGGCTTATTGAGAGTCACTGGCTTGGGGACCGGCACAGGCCTGCTGACCGTGACAGCCTTGGTGACCGGCACAGGCCTGCTGACCGTGACAGCCTTGGTGACCGGCACAGGCCTGCTGACCGTCACCGGCTTGGTGACCGGCACAGGCCTACTGACGGTCACCGGCTTGCTGATGCCGATGGGTTTGCTGACACCCACAGGTTTGCCAATAGTGACAGGTTTGCTCACTCCAATTGGCTTGCTGACCCCAACGGGCCGGCTGATGGTGACTGGCCGGCTCACTGGCCCAGGCTTGGGCGCAGGCAAGGGTCGGTCCGTGTGGTTCCAAATGCGGTGCTTCTCCAGCTGGGTCTTGGAGGTGAAGGCGGCCTCGCAGAAGGGGCAGGGAAAGGTCAGCCTTTCTGGGATGGCGCCCTGAAGAAAAAGGGCAGGCATGGGGGCGGCCGGAGGCTACTGCCCACACACACCCTACGTAGGCATGGGGGCGGCCGGAGGCTACTGCACCCTACGCAGGCAGGGCGGGTTCCAGGCCTCCTCCTCCTGCCTGCCCCATGGCCCCTTACCCCTTGGCACCGCTGGTAGTGGTACTTGAGCCCGTAGATGCTGGGGAATTCCAGCCAGCAGCCGGAGTTCGGACACTTCACTCTCGAGTGTGCCTTGAATTCGTCTTTCCACTGGTTCATCAGGGAGAGCTGGGCATGGAAAAGGCGAGTCTGCTGACCCTTCAGCCAGCTGGGCCTCTACCAAGCCAAGCCCCAGACCCAGCACCCTCCCCAGGCCTGCAGGGCAGACAGGCGGCAGGAGCCCCTCCAGCTCAGGACCGCAGCGAGATTCAGGCCACTCCGAGCAGCTACGGTTTACTGGGCCAGCTCTCAAAGCCCCATGGACATGGTCCACTAGGTCCCAGGCCACACCATGAAGCCTTAAAGCATGGAGGGCCCCTCTGCCGCAGGTGGGGAGGGCGTGGGGCTGGATGCACGGCAAGCTGTGTGAGGCGGATCCCAGCACGAGTCCCACCCGGCCTTCAGGGAGCTCACGGGAATGTCTCGGAGGGCCTGGTTCTCAGCTTTCGGACGCCCCTTCTTCTTCCCTTCGGTCCTGTCACTGGCTGGACTTCCCGGGTCAAAGCACAGTGGGGCCTGGCTGGACACTGTCTGCCCACCCCGGGCCACCGGCATCCCTGCAACACATTATGTGCCAAGATCTGGAAGCTGTGCTTCCCACAGCCTTGCCTGCCACCCAAGGGGCTGGTCAGGCCTGGAGTAAGCCCTGCTTCTCCCATTGTGAAGCATGGGGAGTGGGAGATTGTGGTCATCCTAGGACAAGAATTTAGAGGCCCAGGCTACCCCCACCCTGGGAAGGCCCTCAGGTGCCCAGGCAGCTCAGCTGAGTACCCAGGAGCTGGACCACTGGGGAGCTGGGAGCCAGTGAGGGATCCCACACCCAGGACTGGCTGCCTGTGATCGCCTAGACTTGACCTTGGCCTGACCCCTCTTACCCAACTTTGGTGGGTCATGGAGCACAGGAAGTCGGACCTCATTTCGACCTCCATCCTTCCCAGGTCCACTCCTGGTGGACCCTGGGAGCCGGCGGCCTCCTCCAACGCAGAAGGGATCAGTCATCTCTGCACAGCAAGTGGACAGACTCGTGAGGCCTACCAGGCCCGGGTCAGGACTTGAAATGGGCTGGCCCTGAGCACCGCCCCCAGACAGGCCCCTCTGTGGCTCAGGAGAGCAGTGCCTGCCCGTCTGTGTATTTGGCCACATGGGAAAGCAGATGGTGGAGGCTTCTGGTTTAGGGGAGGGGCTGCCCAGATGAGGTCCCCCCATATTAAGCAGGAGGCACAATCAGCCTGGAAGCATCTAACCCTGACCCTCATCAGCTCCCACAGACTTCCCTTGTCCCCAGACACACAGTCCCAGAGAGTGCCAAGGATCACACCTGCTACTGGACGAGGGGTGGTCCCTACAGAGGTGGAAGGTTCAGGAGGAAAGAGGTGAAGAGCCAAGTATGACTCCAGTACGGCCGCGGGCCCAAATGCTGTGCTGGCTGAGGACCCTGGACACCTTCCTCCACAGCCTCACCCAGACCGGAGGCAATGCCTCCCCACCTGGGGGGCACCCCCCAATGCTTCTTTGCAGGACACAGATGGAAAATGGCCAAGATGGGCATTGAGGACCCCTAGCCTACTCCCTCAATCAGCGACTTCCCAAGGGGCGTGTGGGGCAGATCAAGGACAGAGCACCCTGTAAGCACCCAGGTCTGGTCCCCATGCCAGCCAAGCCATCCCACGGACCCTCTTCTCAACCTTGTCTCCAACAGGAACCCCTCAGCCAACCCCCTCCCTGGCTGACCTCCATCCCACCTCCCCACTTAAAAGCCTCCCTGGCCCCCACCTACAGGCCCACCAGTACCACTCCTCCAGAGACCGCCAACCTTTGGCCACAGCGAACACCCCACTGCCCAAGGCTGGGCCTCCATAGGCCTGTTTTGCTGGGGGACCACATACCCTGAGAGCTAGGGGGAGGGACTCTGAGCTTAGGTCCTACTCGATCCTCCCACAGGGACACCCAAAGCCACAGGAAGGGGGTTGGGGACAGTTGCGTGGATGGGGGTCCCTCCTCTGGCAGTTCCCAGAGAAGATGGGAAAGCACTCCAGGCCTAGAGGCTGAGGTCAAGGTAAGGGCAGTCACTGCCCGCCACCTCCTAACCCTGGGTGGAGGTACGGGTCTCCCGGCCCTAAGCAAAGTTCTCTTAAGTCCTCACACGGAGACTTGTAAAGGACACCTGCCAGCCTCCGATCACCCCAGCCCCTGAGGACTCCAGCAGCCTGGGGTGTGGGCGCCTGCCAAGAACCCACTTTCCAGTTTCCAGCTTGGGGGGAGAATTCAGAGTTGGGGGGCTGGGACCAGGGCTGCCCCAGGAGACAGACACCCTCTTTCTACCCAAGACCTGTCACTTGAACAACAGGAGGAAAAGGGATTGCACCCTGCCTCCGGGCCGGACAGGGTCGCCGAGGTGGGACCCTCGCAGGGGGAGGGGGCGCCCCAAGCAACGCCGGCGGCAGGACCGCGGCCCAGGCTGGGCGCACGGATGAGGCTGGCCAGGGAACGCACACCTGGAGGCCGGCCCTGCCACCCACCTGTCACCTGCGGCCCGGGTGCGGGGCTCCGGCCTGGCCCCGAAAGGGTCCGATCGCGGGCCCGGGGGGGCGAGGGGGGGCGAAGGCAGTGAACCAAAATGGCGACTTTTTCTGGAGAAGGAGGAGGCAGGAGCGCGGCGCCGGCGCGGGGCGCGGCGCTGGGCGGGGGGGGGGGGGGGTGGGGCGGGGGTGTCCGGGCGCCGCAGGGGGCGGTGGGCGGCGGGCGGGGGCTCCGGGCCCGGCACCCCCCCCCCCCCGCCTGTGCGGGGGGGTCAGGGTCGGGAACGCGGCCGAGCGAGGGCTGCCCCGGGGTCCGGCCCGGGGCGCGGCCGGGGGCTTACCTGCGGCGCCCAGCGGGACGGCGGCCGGGGCGGGGGCCGGGGCCGGGGCGCTGGGCGCGGGGCGCGGGGTCCGGGCGGCGCAGGCTGCGCGCCGCGCTGCGCACATGCGCGCTCCCGCCCCTCCCACCTTTGACAGTTTTACTGTGGGGGGGGAGGGGGCGAACTCTCGCGGTATCCGTGCGGCCGCTCCGCGACGGGGAGGAACGACGGGGAGGGAGGGGGCCGGTCGGCCGACCCCTCCCCGGCCCCCGGCCCCCGGCCCCCAGCTCGGGGGCCGTGGTCGGCTGCGGCTCCAGTGCCAAGTGGCCAGTTATGCCGCCCCGTAGGGCAGGGGACGGTTTTCAGACAGTGGGGTAAACTGAGGCACTACAGGGGTGTTGGGAACTGCCCAAAGCCCAGCGTACCCGGACTGAAGCGAGCAGATGCCTCTAGGTGCTGGCTCTGGGAAGCTGCAGCCATGGAGACCACCGTCCTCTGGGAGCCGAACCCCTGGCCCTTGGGAGCCCTGCGACTGCAGAGCAGGATCTGGGGGGTCTTCCAGCGAGCCCCGTGACCACCTCTGTCTGTGGCCACAGTCAGGGCACCGCCCGGTTCCTAGCAGTGCTAGGCAGTTTGAGGCCATGGACCCTATTGGGGCTACTGACCATTGGAGCAGCCTCCGTGTGCTTCCGGTGGTGGTGAGCCTAGATCAGTTGTGCTTTGCTCCGCAGGGCCCCAGAACCCAGGCCTGGGAGGGCACCCCGGTATCGGGTCTGGGGGAAATGGGGCCCCAACCCTACCAGGAGTTGGGAAAAAACGGAGCAGGGGAAGAGGTACTAGGTGGGACATGGTTACAGTGTGCACTGCCTTCTCCAAGTGTCTCCCACCCCCTATTCCAATCCCCACTTCACCCCTGTCTGCCCTGGAACAGGTTGGGTGCATTGCTAGGGGGCAGAGCACAAAAGGTCAGATTAGGCTCTGCCTCTCCTCACAGGACTCTTGCTTCCCTAGTGGCCAGCACAGAGTGCTCCCGGAGAGAGGGGTGGGGCCCTCTGTGGAGGACTCAGGAGGTTGGACCTTCCTGGAAAATCAGAGCCAGAGAAAGGCCCATGTGACCCCAGGAGGAAGAGGGAGGGCCGTCCTTCCCTTACTGAGCATGCCCACACTGGGGGCAGGACATGCAGGATTTGGGGAGGGGTCAGTTCGCGCAGGAGATGCAGATAGCTTTCTTGTCACCTTTCCCCGAGTAAGTCTGCACAGCCACGTGTGTAACCATGCCCAGTAGTAGGTGTGTGTCTGAGTGACCACATGTGCTGGGCTGTGTCCTTTGTGGACACCTGATGTCAGGGTATGTCTGTGTGTCCTGCACTAGGAGAGAAGGACGCCTGTTAGTATGTTAGTATCTGGATGACCAGACGCAAGACATGTGCGGGGGCAGGGGGGACTCCTGTGTCTTAGCAGGTGTGTCTAGGCCACAGCGTGTCTGGATGTAGGGCACTGTGTGCTGTGCTCCGAGTGTGTTTTGTACGTTAGGGGGTCACTGCATCAGGGCGTCCTGTGGTTCTGGACACCGGCGTCCCTGTGTTTCTGTGTCCAGACTCCAGGGGTCAGTGTATGCCTCTCTGTTACCGCGTGTCTGGTTGCTGTGCGGATACCTGTGTCGGGGGTGTTGGGACCCGTTTCTTATGTCAGAGCGTTACCCTGTGCAGGGCGCTTAATGGGGACCCTGGAAGGTTGCCATGTCACATCCCTGGAACCCATGAATATGACCTTATTTGGAAAAGCAGGTCTTTGCAGATCTGCTGAAGGGAAGGGTCTTGAGGTGAGAAGACCGTCCTGGATTGTCCAGGTGGGCCTTAAATCCCGTGACAGGTCTCCCCGGGGGAGGGAGATTTGACAGAGGCAGAAGGGGACGTGAGCACAGAGGCTGGGCTGCAGTGACACGCCAGAGCCCAGGAATCCCTGGGGCAGCCGCCAGAAGCTGGGAGAGGTGAGGAAGGCTCCACCCTGTGCTCCAGGAGGCAGTGTGACCCTGGTGGGTTTCAGACCAGTGGCCTGCGTGGCCGGAACAGAATCCGTTTCCGCTGGGAGAAGCTTCCCGGTTGTGGTCCTTTGTTCTGGCGGCCTCGGGAAAGTAACGCACCTGTGTCCGGGTGTCTGGGTGCAGTCCGCAAGGCCGAGCCCAGGGTTCCAGCCTCTGCCTCTCCTCCCCACCTGGTCCTGAGGTCAACAGGTGCCTGGTCAAGATGCGACACCACTGCCCCCTAGTGGCCCTGCGGAGGGACCTGAACTGGGCCCTGGGCACTTCCTGCCCCAAAGCCAACCAGGGCCCCTCCCGCTCCCTCCCAGGGTTCTTCCCACTCTCAAACACCCAGCTGGCTGGAGCCGAACACACACTTGGGGCACTTGAGAACCGGGTTTATTTCTGGTCTTTTTATCAGAATATAAAAAAGCGCAAAACAAAGAAGACAAGACAAGAGCATGGGGCGTGGGGGCAAGACAAAGGAAGAAGAAGGTGGGGGCGGGGATAGGCAAGGCCCTCGGGAAACACAACGTTGTGATGGCACAGGGTGGGCTGGGACAATCAGGGTGGCCAGACAGGACACGGGGGCTTCCTGGATGGGCCTACAGGATGGAGGGCACCAGGCCAGTCGTCCAGATTCCACTCAGGGCCTGCACGAACCAGCCTCCCACCTGGAGGCCAGCTCAGGGCACAGAGAAGAGGCTGGGGGCTCAGCCTCATGTGTCCCCGAGATTTTCAGAGTTCCTGAGGGCGGGGGAAGGCAAAGGAGCCAGAGGGTGGGGGACTGTCAGGACCACCCTCCCTGTACCTCTCTGGACGGCACCAGGCCCAAACCATGGGCCCCCTGGCCCATGGAGTAGTGGCTCAGGCGCTGGCTGGGTCTCTGGTGGGTGGGTGTGGGGGATGCAGGCCTCAGGACTGTCTCTTCTGTGAATTCGGATTTTCCTGGGATCGGAGCAGTGAGAATACACATGCTCCCAAATGTGGGAGGAACGGGAGGCGGGTTCCCAAACCTAAGGCCGCAACCCAGCTGAGCCCAGTCCCAGCTGTGGGGCCCTCGTGGTGCTGAGTAAGGTTCCAGGCGCCTAAGCAGTCCCCAACCTCTCTCACTTCGGTTCCTGGGAGTGGACAGGGGTGTGGTGACGGTCTCAGAAATCACGAGGGGGCCTTCTTGGCAGCAGCAGCTGCTGCTATCTGGATGGGGGGCACGCGCCAGAGGGAGCCTCCAGTTTATCCCCCTTGTGCCGGCAATCCTCTAGGTGCTGGGTTAGGGTGTAGAACTAGACAAATGGGCAGACAGACAGACCTCTCGCCCTGGGGGAGGGCAGGATGCCCAAAGGAAGTGTGACTCAGCAGGCAATAGGGGCACAGGCATGGGTGTGGGTTAGGGGAATATAAATAATAGACTCCCTGGGGGGCTGGGGGGGGTCACCAGACCCTGCTCTGGCTCCAGGTAGCTCCCCCGCATGCTGCCAGCAGCACAAAGGGTGGATTTGGGCTCAGGTTCCCAGGAAGGACCACACCCAAGCAGCCCCCACCTGCTCACAGCCCAGAATGTACAACCAGAGATGGCAATCCTGGTCCCACCTGTCCACTGGGCTGGGCTCAGCCCCTGGCGCCTCTGGCGGGGTCCGAGAGGGGCTGTGGGCCAGCTCTGCATCGCCCTTGCCACAGGCTCTGGTCACAGTGCTGGGGTCTGGGGTTCGAGCCTCAGGCAGCGGCTAGGACGTGTTTCCGAAGGAGGCTATGGGGTGGATGGGGGTGAGGAGAGGTGCAGATCGCTGGCACCTCCCCTCTGCCCTGGGCACAGGACGGCTCTTGCTGGCGTCCTACAGCTGCTCCCTCCCCCCACCCAGGTCAGCCCACCTGGCGCACAGAGGGCCTCCCCCTCCGCGTCTCTCTGCCCCCCCCCCCCCACTGACCTTGGCTGAGCAGCTGCAGGCTCCGCCCCTCCTCGCGCACCTGCAGACGCAGCAGCTGCTGCAGCACCTCTTGCCGCTGGGCCTCCTGCGCCAGCCCCATCCGCTGCAGCTTCTCCCCGTTCAGCCGCAGCAGTGCCCGGCCTGAGAGCGAGCCAAGGTCAGCGTCGGAGGGGCAGAGAGAAAGGGGAGGAGGACCCAGACAGACCCGAGGACGAGGACGGAGAAGGAGACACAGAAAGAGACAGGGAAGGAGGCGGAGAGGCACCAGGAAGGCAGGCGGGGGCCAGGGCGGAGGGAAGCCAGGAGAATAGAGGAACACACCGGGGAGAAGGGACAGCCCTAGAAGGAGGGGTTGGCCCCGCAGGAAACAGAGGGGAGCGGGAACAAGGGCTGCCTCCCCTCCCCAGCCCTTAAGGGCACCTGTGATGGCATGCTGGGAGAAGGCCTCCACATAGACGAGGTAGTTGTGGGGACAGTGCTTCTTGAGCCACTTGCACACATCCTGCTGACTCCACAGGACCACAGGCCTTGTCAGGCCACCCAGGGAGGGGCTTGTGTGGTACAGGCCGTAGTGGTCGGAGTACAGCCGGGCCTGTGGACGAGACGGGCAGCAGCTGCGGTGAGGGGGTGGGAAAGGCAGGGGCTGAGGTGGGTATGGTGGGTGGGTACCTGGGGGGCTTCCGCGCCCGGCTGCTGCAGGAGCTTGACTGGCCGGCCACCGGCGGCCCTCTGGCTACGGGAATCATGCCACGTGAGGCTGGTGCCTGGCGTCCGAGGCAGGTGGCAGGGGATGCTCTCAGCAGATACCGTGTGTTCCAGGAGGGTTCGGCAGAAGCTCAAATGGGCAGCGGCTGCAGAGCATGGGTGCCTGATCAGAGCGGTTGGGGCAGAGCCAGACAATCACCTCTCTGCACACCAGCTCCCCGCTCAACACACCCTCCAACAGAGGAGAGCCACTTTCTCAATTAGAGGGTCCCAAGCCCCCAAAGGTGGAAAGGAAGCGTGCAAGAGGTGTCTTTAGTACCGCACGCAGTCCGAACACCACAAACTAGGAGCCTCTTTCCTCGTCCGAGTGCATCGCCCATATTCTGAGGAGTGGGCTGGATTCGGCTGCGATTACAGAGCCAGTGTGCCTATCAGGGAGCGCAAGACCCACAGCCTGGTGAGGGGCTATCCTGAGACAGGCCTCATGTCACCCTTGCTTTCGGCTGACACAGGCTGAACCAGATAAGGGTCAGGGAACCAGACCAGGCTCCTATGTCCCAGGAGATCCTGCATGATGGTGACCGTCTGAGTACGCTGCCTGCCCATCACCATGGAACCAGTCTCTGCGGCCACACCTGGCGTCTGAGGCTCGGCTCCTGCCCTGCTGTGCTCATCTGCCAACCCATCCACGAGGAGCCTGAATGAACTCTGGGCAAGCCGGCAGCCAAGATTCCTGCTCTTCTCCTGGCCACAGGGCCCTTGGCCCAGGACGGCTTCTGTGCATGGTGGGTGTCCAGTGGGCACGGGCTGCTCTGTGCAGGGGTGCAGGGCCCAACCGCAGGCTCGGGGAGCCACAGTGACACCTTGGCCCTCTCTTCCCACACAAACTTCTTGATACTCCTCAAGTTGCAGTTTTCGCATCATTCCTGTGCATGGCGCTCACACGGGTCCCAGGAGGACAGACACCTGAATGGTCACTTCCCAGCCCCTGCACAGGTCTTGGCAGGCGGGAGGTGTCCAGAAACATTGTGGATGGATGGGTGGTTGGAGAAGGGCTCTGTGTGGTGTCCACCAGTCAGCAGAGCCTGGCAGAGGGTGGAAGACAAGTGCAGGCTTGCTTTCATCTCTATGGTATCTAGGTTCCGTAGAACCTTCAGCAGGCAGAAGCAGGTTCCTGGCCAGGGCCCTGGCCTCACTGGCTCTCAGCCGTACAATGAGAGACAACCCCCCCCTCCATGGACACACCCCAAAGCCCCAATTGAGGGCAGGGTTTGGGGATGTGCCCAGGAGGTCTCAGTAATGGGGAAAACGCATTACCCCCCCTTACCCCCTAAGATTTCTTGGACTTAGCACCCCTCTTCTTTCTAGCAACCTCAGGGAATTGAAGGAGCGCGGGTGACTCTAAATTTGAGGTCCTGGGTCAAACAGTAGGTGCGGCTGGTGTGGTCGCTGCCCGGATGTGGCTTCTAAAATCGTAGGAAAAGACTTATTCTAAGCTGGCATCTTTCAGGGCACAGGTTCCTGAGCCACTTGGCCTCACATCGCAGGGCCTCGCGGAGCGGGTCCGGGCCAAGGCAGGAGCGTGAAGCTCTGGGCGAACCAGTGGGACGCCGCCGCGCGCGTTTCACCTGTCCAGGTCCAGCCGGGCCCCGCCCATTCCCTGCCGGTGCTTGGAGTCGGATCTCCCTCTTTCCGTCTGCCGTCTGCCGGCGTGTCCTTCCGTCCCTCCTAGTCCCAACGTCAGAATTCCAGCATAAAATGGGGCGGGGGCGCCCAAGCCCGGCTGCGGCCTCGACCCTCTCGCGGCCCCACTGCAAGAGCTAGCCAAGGATGTGCTGATCCCCAAGGCCTGAGGCCACCCCCCCCCACCTCAAGACAAAGACACCAGGGAGCCCGTTCGGCCAGGACGCGCCCCCCACCCCACGCCAAGCCGCAGCTTGGAGTCTGCCAGATCCCGCCCCCGCCCCTCTCGGTTCCCGAGGCCCCAACCCACGATATTCCCGCGCCCTGGTCCAGCCCTGCTCACCGTCCACATCCCGGCGCTCCCCGAAGCCGGCACGCACAGCCCCGGCGCGGCCTCGCGGGGGGCTCAGCTTGGTCCTCAGCTCCGTGAACATGGGGCCCAAGGATTCCGGGCCCGAGCACACGCCCCTCGGCGGGCGCAAGGCGGCCGGTGTGGCCGGCGGGGAACGCGCGCCGCTGCCCCGCCCCAGCTGGCCCCGCGCCTGAGCCGGTCCCCGCGCCCGGCGAGTCTGCGCGGCGAGGCACCTGCCCGTGAGCCCTGAGAGCCGGGCGCGCTCCGGGAGCTCCGAGGTGTGTCGGCGGCGCGCAGGTCTGCGTATGCAAAGGGTGTCTGCCCGGGTAAGGGGCGACCTCGCACACCTGCGCACGGCTTCAAGGACAAGTGACTCTGGGCACCGTTAGGGGGTCCAGACGTCTGGAGGGGCCTCCGAGGCAAGGAAATAAGGACGTGATCTTCCCCGCGGGGAGGGAGGAGGCAGGAGAGGAGCGTCCTGCCTGCTCCTGGGAGGGTCTGTCCACCGGGGCCCAGGGTCAATGGCCAGACCGGCCCCTCAACCATTTCCCCTTTCTCCTCCCTCAGCTTACGGACTCACCCCTCCCCGTTCACGCGCTCTCCAGAGCTCTCGCCCTCAAACACGCGCTTGCTTCCCTAGACCCCCCGCCCCAACCAGGCAGGGTCTCCCCCTTCCCGCTGCGGCCCGGACTCTGGCCGCCCGGGGCCACCGGAGGCGGCCCTGAAAGCCGCTCGGCTGGGAATGGGGGGAGCGAGGAGCCCCACGGAGGCCGCAGCAGGCCGGAGGGATGTGTCGGCTCCAGGGCTCCTCGCGAGGGGCTCGGAAGGCCGGGGCGGTCGCGCGGCGGGAGGAGCGGAGGTGCACGGAGACGCGTGTCCACTCGGGGCAGGCGCACAGGCCGTCCGACCGGCACCGAGCCCGCGACACACTCGAGAGCCAGCTCCGGCGTCCGCCCGCCGCCCGCATTTACTTATCCCCGCAACTCGCCTTCCAGGGGCTGCACCTCCGCCCTCCCCGCCACGTTCAGCGTCTGGCGGCGGCGGCGGCCGAGCCTGGCCCGGAACCCGGGCCCGAGCCGCGGCTCCGCAATCTGGGCGCCGAGGGCCCGAGCCCGCACACCGGGGCCCCCGCAGACGGGTGCGCGCGCAGTCACGACACGCACACCCGCGGCAGCCGTCCACGGCCGCACAGCGGAGCGGCTCCGCCCGGACGGCTTAGGGCCAGCCCCGGGGCCAGCACAACTCCGAGGGGAGGCGAACGGCTACGCCTGATTCCGAGGGGTCCGGGGGGGGGGGGGTGCGGGGGGGGGGGGCACAGGTCCCGCTCGCAGGGGGTACGTGCACGCA
>NC_081563.1:140340534-140345149 GCF_022355385.1 Mustela nigripes
GGCGGCGGCGGCGGCCGAGCCTGGCCCGGAACCCGGGCCCGAGCCGCGGCTCCGCAATCTGGGCGCCGAGGGCCCGAGCCCGCACACCGGGGCCCCCGCAGACGGGTGCGCGCGCAGTCACGACACGCACACCCGCGGCAGCCGTCCACGGCCGCACAGCGGAGCGGCTCCGCCCGGACGGCTTAGGGCCAGCCCGGGGGCCAGCACAACTCCGAGGGGAGGCGAACGGCTACGCCTGGTTCCGGGGGGGCCGGGGCGGGGGGGGTGCCGGGGGGGGGGGGCACAGGTCCCGCTCGCAGGGGGTACGTGCACGCAGTACGGGCGCGCAGGGAGGACGGCGGCCCCGGGCTCAGCGCTGAGGCCCCGCAGGGTTTGCCCGCAGGCTCTGCCCCGCAGGCTCTGCCCCGCAGGCTTTCTCCCGGGGGCTGCAGCTCCTGCACGTCTCCAGCAGGGCCGCCCGCACCCCTCCCCGCGGGCGGGAGCCTCGCGCATGCGCCTGTCCCATCCCCTCGCCGCCGTCGCGGCCGGAAGTCGCTCTTCAGGAACTTCCGCCCGGGGACAGCAGGGTGGGCGGGGCCTCGTGCGCCCCGCGAGTTCTGCTTCCGGGTCGCGGGTGACGCTGGTCCCGCCGGCGCTTCCTGCTGAGAAACCGGGGTGGTCGGTGGTCTTCAGCCCGCGGCCGCGGCTTCCGTCCGGTCCCTTCCCGGCCCCTCGTCATCACCGGCGCCATGAACAAGAAGAAGAAGCCGTTCCTGGGCATGCCCGCGCCGCTGGGCTACGTGCCGGGGCTGGGCCGGGGGTGAGGCCTGGGGCGCGCGGCGGGGCGGGGGGCGGGGGCGGGGGCGCGCGGCGGGCGGGGGCGGGCGGGGCTCGCTCCCCGCGCTCGTCCGGGGGAGGCCGCGCGGTGCCCCCGGGAGGAGGAGCGCGGGCGCGGCCCTGGGGCTGCGCGCCGGAGCCGAGGATGCTCGGCGTCAGCCGCCTTCGGCCTCTGGGACGCGAGTGGCGACTCCTCGGGCGGTGGCGGAGCCCGTGGGCGCCCCCGTCGGCCGAAGCGCGAGCCGTGCCCCGCCGGCGCTGCTGCCCGTCCTGCGGCGCGCGGAGAAACGCTCGGCCCCGGCAGGCCGGGTGTGCGGGGCCGGGTGTGCGGGGCCGGGTCTCCGGGGCCGGGCGCGCGCGGGCTACCGTAAACTGTCGAATAAATGAGCGGCCACCGTCGTTCTGTCTGTCTGGTCATTGGTTTGTTGAGGACGAGCCCCGGGCTTCCTTGGGGGGTGTGGTGTCCGCCTCTGTGGGGAACACACGGTCTCGCTTGCGGACACCGTCTTCGCGGCGCCTGCCGTCTGCTGGAGCCGTGCGGGGACTGCGTGCCTAAGTCCGCGGCGGGGAGCCGCCGCCGTCGGGGGATGCGCTGTGGGGCCGCAGCGGCCGAGCCCCCTGGGTAGAAGAGCTGCGTTTCGGGATGCAGAAGCTGGAGGCTCGGAGGAGCCGACGTCTCGTGTGCTGGGTAGCTGAGGAGGAAAGGCCCGCGTGGAGAGGAGGCGGGACTCGGGAAGAGGTTGTGTGAGCGGAGTGTTCGGGGAGTGGGGTCGGCGCGGCCAGAGCTGCAGCAGAGGCTGAGGCCTCCACGAGCCCTGGCCGGAGCTGGGCTGAAGCAGCCGGAAGGCCGGAGGCAGGGTGGCGGCTGGGTTCCCAGCTGTGGGGGGGTCCAGGTTTGGGGAGGGTGGACTCCGCAGAGCGTGAGGACGGATGGCGGGAGGAGGAGGGCAAGGGGGGCAGAGCTGAGGCTGCCGTGGTGCTGGGATGGCCCCGCAGCCGCCAGCTGAGACGACCCGGGGCCCTGCCGGGCGAACACAGGAAAGGGGTTCCCACGGGGCCGCCGGGGGAGATGATCCGCAGGTCGTCAGAAGTGGGAGACTGGACGTTGGGAGGACAGAGGGCCGGTGCCCTGGTGAATCTGTTAAGGAGAGTGTGGGGCGTGCGCTCCTCAGGGTCGGTCACGAGTTTCTCACCGCGAGAGATCGTGCTGGTAATGTTGGAGTTTCTGGGCGACGTTAGGGAAAGACTGTGGAGGGGAGAGCAAAGGAGCGAGGTCACCAGGTGAGTGGGTGTCTTGGGGTCTCCTGCAGTGCCACTGGCTTTACCACCCGGTCAGACATTGGGCCTGCCCGCGATGCAAATGACCCTGTGGATGACCGCCACGCGCCCCCAGGCAAGAGGACCGTCGGGGACCAGATGAAGAAAAGCCAGGCGGCCGACGACGATGACGAGGATCTGAACGACACCAACTATGATGAGGTGACTTGCGGGGCGCCCCAGCCAGGCCTCAGGACGCCGACCAGCCCCTTAACCAGTGTGCTCGGGGAGGCGGGCGCGTCTGGGGTCTCAGCCTGTCTCCAGGGTGTCTTCAGCAGAGTGGGAGAGGGGAGCAGGGAGTCGGGGAAAGAAAAGTGCATGTTCTTTCTTCGGGAGAGATGCCCTGGCCCTCGGGTTTTGTCTCGGCGGGTCCTCGATGCAATTCCGAGTGGCGTTAGTGACGACACTTGATGCGTTTTGTCTCCGCGCGCACTCTGACGTCACTGGGGTTTGGGCATTGAGGTCTTCTTCAGACGTGTTCCAACAGAAGTTCTGCTCAGAGATAAAGATTTTTAAAATTTCAATTTGGGAATGATTTAAAACTTCCAGGGGGATTGCAAAAATAGTATAGGCGATTCCTGCGCACCCTCCACAGGCTTCTCGTCTTCTGTGACATCAGTACAGCTACTGACGTGGCAAGGTCATCTGCTCCGTAGGCCTTCCTGAATTCCACCGGTGTTTGGCTGGTGCCGTTTCTCATCCAGGACCCTGCATCACATGTACTTGTGTCTCTTAGTCTCCTCCCATTGGGTAGCCCCTCCATCTCTCATGCCCATGACACCTTTTTTTTAAAGGTTTATTTTTATTATTTTTAGAGAAAGAGAGTGCATGCGTACACACAGTTGGCAGGGGCAGACGGAGAAGGAGAGAGGATCTTTTAAAATTTTTTGTTATATTAGTCACCATAAAGTACATTATTAATTTTTAACGTAATGTTCCCTGATTCATTGTTTGCATATTCCTTGGACCGAGTGCTCCATGCGATCCGTGCCCTCCTTAATACCCACCACCAGGCTCACTCGTCCACCCCCCCCAACCCTCTGTTGGATTCCCAGAGTCCATAGTCCCTCGTGCTTCCACTCCCCCTCTGGTCCTCCCCACCCCCAGCTTTTTCCCTTCCTTCTCTGAAGTCCTCCTGCTACTCCTTATGTTATGCAAATAAGCGAAACCCTATGATGATTGTTTTTCCCTGCTTGGCTTATTTCACCCAGCACAGTCTCTAGTCCCATCCGTGTTGGTGCAGATGGCGGGTGTTCATCCTTTCTGATGGCAGAGTAATATTCCTCGCATACGTGAACCACAGCTTTATCCATCTGTCTGTTGAAGGGCGTCTCAGCTCCTTCCACAGTTTGGCTCTCGTGGACATGGCTGCTACGAGCATTGCCGTGCGTGTGCCCCTTTTCCCTCCGTTGGTATCTTCGGGGCAAATACCCATAGAACGAGTGCTCGCTTGTAGGGTAGCTGTATTTTTAACGTTTTGAGGTACCTCCGCGCTGTTTGGCAAAGTGGATGCACCCCCTTGCATTCCGACAGTGTGAGAGTGCTCCCCTTTTTGGGGAGAGGGAATCTTAAGCAGATCCTTAATCAGATCCCGCAGCCTGATGTGGGGCTCCATCTCATGATCCTGACAGCATGACCTGAGCCAAAATCAAGAGTCAGATGCTCGACCAGCCGAGCCACCCAGGTGCCCCTAACACACACACACACACACCCCGCCCTCTGGCGCATCTGTAGAACACTGGTGAGTCATTTTGCTTTCCTTCATTTGGGGTTGTCTGATTGGAAACAATTACTCAGCAAGCATTTTCTAACGAGAAGTGTTCTTTGTTTCTGCTCGAGGGGATTGAGGGGATTGTGTTGGAGGAAAAGCTGACCCTCGGTGTTGTTTTGTGCTTAGTTTAATGGCTATGCTGGGAGCCTCTTCTCAAGTGGGCCCTATGAAAAAGACGACGAGGAAGCAGATGCTATTTATGCAGCTCTAGATAAAAGGATGGATGAAAGAAGAAAAGAAAGAAGGTAAGAGAAATTAGTGCCCTTTACACTATGATTACCCAACTTCATTTATCTGCCATTTTTAAAATACATTTTTTAAAAGAAGATTTTACTTATTTTGAGCGTGAGAGAGAACATGAGAGAGCACAAGTGAGGGAGAGGGACCCGGCGCGGGCGTGGTCCCAGGACCCTGAGATCACAAGGCAAACGCTTAACTGACTAAGCCCCCAGGTGCCCCTATTTTATTATATTATTTTATCTTATCTTATTTTATTTTATTTATTTTTTTTTTTTAAAGATTTTATTTATTTATTTGACAGACAGAGATCACAAGTAGGCAGAGAGGCAGGCAGAGAGAGAGAGAGAGAGAAAGAGGGAAGCAGGCTTCCTGTGGAGCAGAGAGCCCGATGCGGGGCTCGATCCCAGGACCCTGAGATCATGACCCGAGCCGAAGGCGGCAGCCCAAACCACTGAGCCACCCAGGCGCCCC
>NC_081563.1:140345249-140395298 GCF_022355385.1 Mustela nigripes
AGAGAGAGAGAGAGAGAAAGAGGGAAGCAGGCTTCCTGTGGAGCAGAGAGCCCGATGCGGGGCTCGATCCCAGGACCCTGAGATCATGACCCGAGCCGAAGGCAGCAGCCCAAACCACTGAGCCACCCAGGCGCCCCTTATCTTATTTTATTTTAAGTGGGCTCCACACCCAGCATGGAGCCCAGTATGGGGCTCAAACTTACACCCCTGAGATCAAGACCTGCGCTGAAATCAAGAGCCAGACAGTTAACTGACTGAGCCACCCAGGTGCCCCTGACTATTTATTTGTAAAGATTTTATTCTTTTTTATTCTTAATATTTTATTTATTTATTTGACAGAGAGACAGCGAGAGAGAAAGCACCAACAGGGGAGCAGGAGAGGGGGAAGCAGGCTTTCCGCTGAGCAGGGAGCCTGATGTGGGGCTCGATGCCCGGACCCTGGGATCATGACCTGAGCCAAAGGCAGATGCTTAACCACTGAGCCACCCAGGCGCCTCATAATTATTTTATTTTATTATATTTTTTAAAAGATTTTATTTATTTATTTGACAGACAGAGATTACAAGTAGGCAGAGAGGCAGGCGGTGGGGGTGGGGAGGAAGCAGGCTCCCCGCTGAGCGGAGAGCCCGATGTGGGACTCCATCCCAGGACCCTGGGATCATGACCTGAGCCGAAGGCAAAGGCTTTAACCCACTGAGCCACCCAGGCGCCCCAATCATTTTACTTTTAAGTAATCTATACACCTGTGGGGCTCAAACTTCCATCCCTGAGATCAAGAGTTACATGTTCTCCTGATGAGCCAGCCGGATACCCCTATATTTATCCAACTTTAAAAGATAGTCTTGCTTTGGTATATTTCAGACATGGACAAAGTTGCATAGTATGTGTGTCTGCTCAGCTCTCAGGCAACCTGGATCTCGGTTTGTGGCAGCCTCACTTGGAGAAACACCAGGCTACTGGAGAGTAATCTTAGGTACTAGAGTGGAGAGCTTAAGATTTCTGTGGCTTTCCAGAAAGGGATGGAATTTGGAGGATTATTCTGACCACAAGTGAGGATTACTGTCTTCTTTGAGATGGGTGTAGTAGTCTTGGTTAATGTGTATTAAGTAATTAGGAAGTTCAGTGAAGATGACAAATGAATATGTAAATCCTCGCAGGCAGGGCTTATGTCTTGAGAATGTCATTCCACAGATCCATGTTGGGACACACCTGTGCGGATTTAGGCTGGGCTGGTGGGGACAGACTGTAGTGAGCTGGAGGGGGCAGGCGTCCTCTGTCTTTGGGGGCCTGCTTAAGAGAAGACTATTCGCGGTGCTCATGTTTAGCTGTGGGGCTCTCAGGTGGGCGTCTTGCACTGAACTTTGGTCTAGCAACGATTTTTTAAAAAGATTTTATTTACTTACTTATTTGAGCAAGAGAGCACGTGCAGAAGTGAGGGTTGAGGGGTGGGGCAGAGGGAGAGGGAGAAGCGGACTGCCCGGCGAGCAGGGAGGCCGACACAGGCCCGGTTCCAGGACTCTGAGATCGTGACCTGAGCCAAAGGCAGACATTTAACTGATTGAGCCACCCAGGGGCCCCTGAGGTTTAGCAAGTTTGTTTATTGCTGTAACCTCAGCTCCCGGAGCGGTGTTTATCTTCTCCAAGCACGTCATTCGTCCCAGTATGTTCATATTCCTGGTATTTTCCTTTTACCTTATGGGAGAAAACGTAAATCTTAATGTTAGGAACCATTAGCTGTATAGGTCACAGTAACCCACAGATTTCCTGTGAGTGCGTAGACCTGGTCCTCTATCACCAGAACACAGTAGCTCTCCATCCCTGAAGACCAGTCGCGGGGGTGATGAGATAGCCCGTTAGTTCGGCACGAGAAGCAGAGAGCTGTCTGGAGAGGCACACAGACTGTTTGGAAGCGGCAGAGGCAGTGACAGGCAGAAAGTCAGATGGGCAGCTGGGGCAGAGGGTCGGCTTTCCGGAATCTTCATAAGGTGGCCCTACCTTTGGAATTTTGTAGAAGTTTAAAGCTATAAATACACTCATGTTCAAATCCAAGTATGTGTATCAGAGTAAGACAGCTTGTTTTTGTTTTAGTGAGTCTCCGCCTGCTTCCGTTTGGTGGATGACCGAGTAAGTGTGGTTGTGGATGTGCGTCTCGCTGCCTCCGACACAGCTGCTGAGTGCGCGGGGCTGCGCTTCTGGTGATTTAATTACATGTAATGAAATGACTTTTTCTTAGAATGGATTTCCAGTATCTCTAACGCACACACACATTTTACTTCCTAGGGAGCAAAGGGAGAAAGAAGAAATTGAGAAATACCGTATGGAACGCCCCAAAATCCAACAGCAGTTCTCAGACCTCAAAGTAGGTGGATGGATAGCATGCACCTAACCTACTCAGCAGAGAATTGGGTAGAATTGATGAGACTTTACTAACTTTGCTTTTTTGGTCTTTATTAAATTCAGATGGCAGAGGAAGGTTCCTGCCTTTGTGTGTTTAACTTTGTGTTATGTGTGCAAAGAATGTCCCTTCTCCCTCCACTGAAAAAAAATGAGACATTTGAACTTACTTTCTTAGTAACTTTAACTCTATTTGTACATAAAGTTTTCCGCACTGTATCTTCTGGGCTTTGACAGAACAGTTTACATTTGAATGAAGTAGAGCAGATCCAACAAATTGAATTTCGAAGTGAAGTAGATCATTTCTGCATCAAAATTCTTTCTAAACCATGACAGTTTGGAGGTTAGGGGTCAAGGAGAGCATAGTTTTTCTTGTGCATATGAAATCTTGCCAGAGAATAAATGTTTTGGGGGGGCAAATGTTTCCAGAGGAAGTTAGCAGAAGTCACAGAAGAAGAGTGGCTGAGCATTCCTGAGGTCGGCGATGCTAGAAACAAGCGTCAGCGGAACCCGCGCTATGAGAAGCTGACTCCTGTTCCCGACAGTTTCTTTGCCAAACATTTGCAGACTGGAGAGAACCATACTTCAGTGGATCCCCGACAAACTGTGAGCATCGGAAGAGGAGGCAAATAGGTCTTTAGTTTGGTTAGGTGGGTGGTAGTGGGAGCCATGGGTGGTGGTAGAGTGAGTGTGTCTGTAGTTGAGAAGCTGGGCTGTGTGGAGACTGTGCGGCCCCAGGTCTGTCAGGCTACCATGGAAAGATGGCAGAGTTGATAGGATTCTTCTGCATGAAGATGCAATCCAGTGTTTTTTGTCCTCCGCTCCCACCCCCAGCAATTTGGAGGTCTTAATACACCCTATCCAGGCGGACTGAACACTCCATACCCCGGTGGGATGACACCTGGATTGATGACGCCTGGCACCGGTGACCTGGACATGAGGAAGATAGGCCAAGCACGGAACACGCTGATGGACATGAGGCTGAGCCAGGTGGGTCCTGTCACGTGACATCATCCTGCAAAGTAGGACGTTTTCTGATGGTAAAACTGATCTTTTGTCAGTGGAAAATCCATCTTTCCAAGTCCTTTATCACAAGATAGCAGACCTGTGATGATGTCGTTTCTTGTCCCATCGTAAAGATCGGCAGGACCCCGCATGCAGACGGGTGTGTGTGTCCGCCCCCAGCTCCTACATGGGTGCGGTGTGGCCCGTGTGGCACTCCCGCCCCCCTCTTGGGGCTTGAGGACTGTTGCCGCTGACAGAGGGCAGCCTGGCAGGCAGGCTGAGTGAAGGCGCTGAGGACAGGCCGCGGGCCCGCTGTTGCTGAAGCTTAGTCCTTCCGGCCTTGACGCAGAAATCAAGTGCGCGTGTGCGTCCACCGTGGACTGTCTCTCAGCCATAGGAAAGAGTGAGATCTTGTCATTTACAGCAGTATGGGCGGGCCCAGAAGGTGTTAGAGTGAAACGGTCAGAAAAAGTCAAGTACCATATGACGTGATTGATGAAGAAATCCACCAACCGAAAACCAGACTCTGCAACACAGAGAACAGATGGGTGGTTGCCCAGGTGGTGGGGGGCGTTTGGAAGCGGGTTAGAAAGTACTAACCTCCGCTTACAGAGCCGTCAGGGAGATGAAAAGGGCAGTGTAGGGAGTATGGTCCGCAACGTGATGTGTGGTGACCGCGCTATGGGGCGAACACCGAGTGATGTGTATGAAGCTGTCGAACCATTGTTCATTGTACGCTAATTATACTCCAGTAAAAAACGTTAGGTGCACGTAACTTCTGCCTGCACTTGAATGAATAGTTCAGTTCTCTAGAAGACCCTTTCTAATTATGACAT
Source organism: Mustela nigripes (assembly GCF_022355385.1). Taxonomy (NCBI): domain Eukaryota; kingdom Metazoa; phylum Chordata; class Mammalia; order Carnivora; family Mustelidae; genus Mustela; species Mustela nigripes. Next base: position 140,349,485 of record NC_081563.1, read on the forward strand.
GCACACCAGAAGCCATGAAGCCAAAGACTTTAACATTTGCTTCGGATAGGGCGCCTGGGTAGCTCAGTGCGTTAAGCCGCTGCCTTCGGCTCGGGTAGTGATCTCAGGGTCCTGGGATCGAGTCCCGCATCAGGCTCTCTGCTCGGCAGGGAGCCTGCTTCCCTCTCTCTCTCTCTCTCTCTGCCTGCCTCTCTGCCTACTTGTGGTCTCTGTCTGTCAAATAAATAAATCTTAAAAAAAAAAATTGTTTTGGATACAAGTTAAAAACTCGTGTGCAGTAGAAAGCCCTGTAAGGTCAGACAGAGAAACGGGGAACAAGAGTGCTCGTACGCTGGACCGCCAGTGGTGGCCGTGTGCGTGAGCTCTGCGTGCACACGAGATGCCTTTGCACACACTTCCGGGATTCCCAGGGCTGCTTACTCACACCACTAGGGCATGAAGCGGGTGTGCAGTGGGAGCTTCGTGATGAATTACTTTAAGAAAAGCTTTCACTTGGACGTGGAAAGGTAGTGTAGTATTCAGCCATTACTGTTTGAGGCAGTGGGAAACTTGTACATTTTAATTGAACTTTTACTCTACTTGAATTTTTTATGGTGAGCAAACATTTTATAATAAAAACGAGTAGCTTGTAAATTTAAAAACTGCATGTTTTTATGTTCCTGGCTATGTGCTTTGTCAGTTGGAAAGTAGTTCACTGTTTATGGGTATCATGATTTAATCTTTGATAGACTTTTTGGGTTTTTACTTTTTTTGCTATGACAGTATTTTGGTGAACCTCTCGTGATTCTATCATTTAAGTAAACATTGTTATAGTATCTTTAAAGTGGAATTAATGGATTTTTTTTTTTCACTTAAATACTAAATTGTCTCTTGGCATTTCAGAGTCTGCAAGTGCTGAGTTGAGGGCACCCCTTCTCTTGTCCTCATGGATCTGAGGGCAGACTCCTGTCCCCACCCCTCTAACAAGCAAGCTCGTTTTGGGTTTTGTTAGTGGTGAGGTCGAGCATCTTTCCTCGTATGTTAGTCAGTCTTTGGCAGTTCTGTGACAAGCTTTTTTTTGGTCATTTGCTCTGCCCATTTCCCTCCTAAGTTTGTTTTGATAAAACTTGCCATTTCTTTTGCATGTGTCTTTATAGCTGTTACTCTTCTAGACTTGTTTGTGCAATGTAAAAAAGAACTTCTTCATTTCTTTTAAGATTTTTTTTTAAAGATTTTATTTATTTATTTGACAGAGATCACAAGTGGGCAGAGAGGCGGGCAGAGAGAGAGGAGGAAGCAGGCTCCCCGCTGAGCAGAGAGCCTGACGCGGGACTCGATCCCAGGACCCTGGGATCATGACCTGAGCCGAAGGCAGAGGCTTAACCCTCTGAGCCACCCACGCGCCCCTCTTTTAAGATTTTGTTTGATGCCAAACAAAAGGAGATGGCGAGGTAGGGAGCACAAGCAGGGGGAGCTGGAGAGGGAGAAGCCAGAGGGCTACTGCTCAGTATACCTAGAGCATGTGACTCTTGATCTAAGGGTCCTGAGTTCAAGCCCCATGTTGGGCACAGAAGTTACTTGGGGCGGGGATGGGCGGGAACAGAGCCCAGAAATATGGTCGACTGATCTAGGACAGAGGAGCAGAGGCAACGTGACAGAGCAAGGAGGGCCTCTTCTGCAAACGGTGCTTTACGTCCCCGTGCAGACTCACACCCTCTGCTGCTCTGGTGACTGAGCCGGCCAGGCGCCCCTTGCTCTCTCCTCTCCCACCGCTGTGTTTGTCTAGTGTTTCAGCGTCACGCACGCTGTCTTGGTCTCCATGGCTCTGCAGTAGGTCTTGACGTCGGGTGGCAGTAGCCCTCTGGCTTTCTGCTGCTCCGGGGTCGCCTTACCTCTGGCTGGTCTTGGTTTCTCTGTGGAAGCGCTAGAATCAGTTTGTCGCTATCCGCAGAATGGCTTGCTGGCATCTTACTGGGATTGCGTGGGCTCTGCAGATGAGGATGGGAAGAACGGACATCTTCATGGTGTGAAGTCTTCCTGTCCAGGAACATGGACCGTCTCTTCGTTCATCTGCTGCTTTGATTTCTTTGATCAGAGTTTTGGAGATCTCGTGGAGATCCTATGTGTTTGTTAGATTAATACGTTAAGCATTTCGTGTTTTTGGTGCTAATGTAAATGATGACTGTGTTTTTAATTTCAGATTCATTTTATTCATTGTTGGTGTATAAGAAAATGGCTTTTGGGGCACCTGGGTGGCTCAGTGGGTTAGGCCTCTGCCTTCGGCTCAGGTCATGATCTCAGGGTCCTGGGATCGAGCCCCACATCGGGCTCTCTGCTCGGTGGGGAGCCTGCTTCCCCCTCTCTCTCTGCCTGCCTCTCTGCCTGCTTGTGATCTCTGTCTGTCAAATAAATAAATAAAAATCTTTTTAAAAAATGACTTTTCTATGTCCACCTTCTGTTCTGTAGCCTTACTAAAATCGTTTCTATGTTGATTCTTCGGGTTTTCGACGTCAACAGTTACCTGCAGACAGAGCTTTCTCTTTTCCACCCCAGTCTGTGCCGCTTCCTCCTCTTGTTGCCGTAGGGCCGAGCACTCTCTGCCCATGCTCGGTTTGTGGGCTTTTTGAAGTTTATTATCATGGTGATTTTAAGACTCACAGCCGGAGGGAATGGTATAATGAATTGCTGTTTGATAATCTTTTACTTTATAATTTCTAGGTTTCACTCATTTTAAGTAGACTTAAGTATTTTTTGTGGGGTCTTTATGATTTCTTCTTTTAAAATGTATATCTTTGTCTTATAGATATGAAATTTGTGATCACAAACTGTTGTCTGAGTTCCGGTTTTCCTACTTTTACAGTGTCTATGTTCACTGGGGATCAGAATTGTGGGCAGGGTTCTGGGGCCTCTGGACACATGGTTTTGGGCATCTTTGACTCTCTGCAATGCCCTTGGCTTGGCCTGTGTTGTAGGTGTCTGACTCGGTGAGTGGGCAGACTGTGGTCGACCCCAAAGGCTACCTGACAGACTTGAACTCCATGATCCCGACCCACGGAGGGGACATCAAGTGAGTGCTCTGTGGCACCGGTGGGGTTGGGCGGGGCTCGGGTTGCCTAGAATATGTTGGATTTTATTTGAAAGATAAGCAGCCAAAATGGGATGGGGGTATTCTAAGAAATACACAGTGAAGTGGGTTTATCCTGCACTTATCTCTGTGTGCGTTGTGGGTACTGACTGTGTTGTGAATGATAGTCCGAGTCCGTGTGCATGCTGAGCTAACCATGTCCTCCACTGTTAACTTCTATCACTTCAACATCAGATCTGATAGTTGCTATGTTGGTGCCTGCGTTCTGGGGCTGGGCGCGTCCTCAGCAGTGTGGCGGCCGACCCTGTCTGCTTTCTCGCCCTTGCAGTGACATCAAGAAGGCACGGCTGCTCCTCAAGTCTGTTCGGGAGACGAACCCTCATCACCCACCAGCCTGGATTGCATCAGCCCGCCTGGAAGAAGTCACCGGGAAGCTGCAAGTAGCGCGAAACCTCATCATGAAGGGGACAGAGATGTGCCCCAAGGTAAGGCCTGAGTTAGAGCATTTTCCTGGAAGGCGGCATAGTGCCAGCCCCTCGAGGGACCCTGGGTGGCTGTAGTAGGCGGGACACCCGTGGGATGTGAACTTAGGTAGACTCGCCTGTCTGCCTTTTGGTGTTGGAACTGCAGACAGTACGACAGTCAAGAGGAAAGAGGGGGAAAAGCGGGGAAAGGCTTTTCCTGCTTACTTTCACTTAGAGTGAAGGCCCACCTACGATTAGTTTAATGCCAGGATAACCTTAACAAGAAGGCTAAATTGGTCAGCTTTTCTGGCCCACCTAATGTAAGAAACGTGAAGATTAATGTAAGTCTTAGGAGACCATTCCAGCACTTTTTTGGGAGGTAGAGTGACTAGATAAGCTTTGAAAAGTGCTCTGATAACCTCTAAAGGCCCCTCTCTGTTGTGCAGCCTGGGGTGCCCTTGGCAGTGGAAGATACCCTCTCCGAATACTTATGCCAGGACATCGGGCCTCAGTGAGGACTTCCCAGGGCATTGCACAGCCGTGTGCTGATAGGTTTCTGTTTTGTCATTGGTTGACCTGTCACCCTGAAGCACAGTCTGTGTGCTTCTCTCATGGTGCTGTTGTGTGTCTCCCCGACTTGGGGACACAGAGGTGCTGTAGCCGCAGTGCCAAGTAGTGACATTACCGGGGTCTCTGGTGCAGGTGTACGCGAGGCCAAGCTGGCGGGCTTTGGTGTGATTGTAAACCTGGAAACATGGTCCGACGAGCCCGCCCCGTCCCTGAGGCTCAGTCTCAGCCTCCACCTCGCACCTCCACTTCCTGTTCCTTTGTTTTGCCCCACAGAGTGAAGATGTCTGGCTGGAAGCAGCCAGGTTGCAGCCTGGGGACACAGCCAAAGCTGTGGTGGCCCAAGCTGTCCGTCACCTCCCACAGTCTGTTAGGATCTACATCAGAGCAGCAGAGCTGGAAACGGACATTCGTGCCAAGAAGCGGGTTCTTCGGAAAGGTGAGCCTCCGTGGGGACGGCGTCAGCGGCAGGTGCCTCTGGGGCTGTGGTCCCCAGACGTCTAGTCCCCAGGACCGTGTAGTAGATGGTGCTCTCGAGTTCGTTCTAGAGCAGATGGGGGGGAGAGGGTCGACGAGGAGGAAACCTGTGCAGATGGCGTATTCTGCTTGAACTTGGGGTGTGGGTCAGATAAGGTACATCGTGTGGGATAGGGGGCAGTTTCCAGTGAGGGCTCAGCTCTCGTTTGTAAGTTGTGTGTTTGAGTAAAACAATAGAGGGGTATGACATCTGGCCATGCGCGTGTTTTCACACATGGTTTCTTTGTTGGACAGAGGCCAGGCGGAGTCCCCCTCGCGTGTGACCCTGACCGTGTGTGCTTGTGTGCATTCGTTCAAGCGTGTGTTTCTCTCCTGGGTCTGGTTTCCTGATTGCAGCCCTATGACCCATTAAATACTCAGAGCCAGTCTCTTAAAATGCGGCCAGGAACAGAAAGTTAGCACGGTCTTGGTTTATAGAAATCATCTTATATTGGGTCACCTGGATGGCTCGGTCAGTTGGGCATCCAACTTCTGGTTTTGACTCAGGTCATGATCTCGTGATCGTGGGGTCCAGCCCTGCCGTGCGTGGGGAGTCTGCCTCAGATTCGTTCTTCCTCTCTGTTTCCTCTCTCCCTCCTTCTCTCTCTCTCGAGTAGATAAATTAATAAAATCTTAAAAAGGAACGAAATCAACTTCTCTTTTTTCAGTCAGAAAAATAGTTCTTTAATGACAAACACATTAAATTCTGGGTAATTAGCATTATTTATTTAGGAAAGCTCTCCTGAGTCTCGCCTGCCACAGTCTCATGATGAATGGTCAGCATGTCTTTGGGGCCACGCCTTTTTCACCACCAGATTACCTGGGTTCGTGTCCAGCTGGCTTCACATTTGGAGAGGGGAGTGGGCTCGGAGGGGGGCTGCGAGCAGTGTTGAGTGATGACTTTTCCAGGACGTCCCAGATCTCTGGGGCAGTGGCTGTCCTGGCTCTGTTTCCCTTAGAGAGCCGTGTTGAGGTAGAAAGAACCCCGAGTCCCCGAGCCAGCCTCTGTCCCTGCCCCTGTCCTTAGAGTACTTCTAGAAACAGCATTCTTTTTTCAGGTGCCTGGGGCAAAGCCAGGTGCTGCCTCATTTAGTGCTTCACTTAGTTCTTGGTGAAAACAGCTACTTCCAGCAGTGACTTAGGACGCCCTGCCAGCCCTTAGTCGCTGGCATGTGAGCTCCAGGTCTCAGTTGGATGCTGCTGACATCTTAGTCCTTTGTTGGGAGAACTTGAGCTTGGGATGCTAGTTTGACACCTGAAGAGGCCGAGTGACCTTGAGCAGGAAACCTGACCTCTGAGCTGCAGTGTCCTTACCTATAATGGCACACATGGGCCTGTGGCTGGACCATTGGCTGCTTCCTGTCAGTTCACCTCACCACAATAAGGCACGAAGCTCTGTGTTACTCTGTAATTAATACAGTCCTCTAAAAGGGAGGTTATTTTACCTCCAAACCCCATATTGTGGTGTGCAAAGCATAGCAGCCTCCAGCAGCTCTCGGTGTTGGGTCACCGTGAGCACACAGCACCTGAGTGTCCTCCCTGCCAGGGCGGGGGTGGGGGGGGCTGGAGGTCGTGGCTGAGCCCCTCCTCTGCTGGCAGGTAGATCTGGTTCAGACTGGTCCTTCCCATCTGGGCTGCCCCTTCCGCACCAGTGCGTGGACCCTGTCCAGGTAGCCTTGCAACATGGTAGCTGCCTCCCGAAAGACTCTGGGTCGGCGCTGGGCACGAGCTGGGTCGGCGCTGGGTTGGCCGGCAGCACCGGGCTGTACCTTCAGTGCTGGGATTGCCAAGGGGTCACCAGCACAGGAGTTCCCACTGTTTCCGGAAAAGTGGAGACACAGGTTCCTTGGTGTCATACCCATCTCTGGGTGAAGTTAGTGACTCTGTAAGTTCCGTCCCACGGGCACGTTCTGTACCCTGGAGGCTGAATTCCGGAGTTTACTTCCATTGATAACCCCGTGTTCTCAGAGAAGGAAGGTAGAGGCGGAGTCGGGAACACGCGTCTGCAGAAGCAGCAGGACACGGGCAGTCCTGAGCCCTCGTTTCTCTGGCCGTTCCTGGGCCGGCGGTTGGCACCTTCTGCTAGCCCCTACCTGATCAGGGCTCTGTCCGTGGACCGGGGGCTCAGACTGTTGTTCCTGCACGGGCTCTGTCCTCAGTGCTCTTGCTTTCTTGGGCTGCTGCACTGTGTGAACTAACCCTTAGGAGTGGGAATCTGGAGCCAGTGCTTGGGACTCTCTGGGCTCTCGTCCCCCAGGACACCGTGGCAGCTCAGCCTCAGAGAGTCCAGACCCCGCTCTCCAGCCAGGGCCGGTGCACTGGCGTCAGAAGACGGAGAGGCGGGCGCCTGCCTCTGCGTTCAGTGTGGCACCGCCGGGGCTCTGCGCCGCAGGGGGCGAATCTTCCCGTGGGAGGAGGCCTCCTGACAGCAGAGCTCCCAGGTCAACACAGAGGCGGGAACCAGCTCTCCCACTGGGTTCTGCTGTGTGGCCTGGGGAGCGCTTGGGTGTCACTGCTTTTTCCCCGACCTGTGTGAACCACCACTGTAGGGTTTTGTTTTGTTTTGGCGTCCTGTAAGGTCGAGGCCCGTTGCTTCAGGGTGTTTCTCCGGCGGTGTTCTGACTGCTCAGTGCTGTCCTACTGTTCTGCTAGGCCTTGGCTCCACATGATGGGGCTGTGGAAGGCCAGGCCCTCCGTTGGCCGGAACCCTTTGCTGCACATCTTCTGTGTGAGGAAAGTTTCTTGAACACATGATGGGGGTGTGGTGCTGGCTAAGGTCTGTAGGCAGGGAAGGCGCCAACCCAGGATGAGCTGGGCCCTGCCCCTCCAGGTGGAATGGGTCCAGGATATCAGCCTAGTCCGGGGACTGACTAGGGAACAATTCTCTGGGCAGGGACTTGGCTCAGCGGCATCATTGGGTCACCTTTGGGAGGATTCCATGAACCCCGAGTGGCCCTTGTGGTCCTGCTCCGTGTGCACAGCCCCATGGCGCAGGTGGGGGCCACGTGTGCCCTGAGGCCCGGCAGCTGCTGGGGCCGGAGAGGGAGGCTTGGCGTATCACATCCTGGCTTCATCCAGGTGTCCTCAGAGGCCCTGTTCTGTCCCTGATTTCATGCGAGAAACTTTGTGGGTCTACAGGCTCTGCATTATTAAATCTTAGGTCTGTTTTCCACATGCTTGGCCCTTGCGTTTTTGAGAAATAGGAGCCCTTTGGGGTCTGCCTTAGAGGTGCTCTGGCTTCCTGATGGTGACCTAAGCTGGGCTGTTCTCTGTCCGCCCACCCCCGCCAGGGGCTCACTAGGGGGCCTGGCCTCGCTCTCCCTAAGGCTCACGTTGCAGAGCTCTGTGTTTATCTGCCTTTTGGGGGCTTTTTGGTGAATTGTGTGTGAAGAAAGGGCTCTGTTGCTTAAACCAAGGTTTGGAAGTTTCTGGATTGCAGAAAGTGGTAGCTTTTCGGGGTGTCTGTCCCCCTTCCCTGATGTTCCTCCATATGCTGGCTGCCTCTGGGCCACCAAGGGAATCCACCTGCTTGGCTGCCGTCAGCATGATGTCACCACACAGTGCACCTCGGGGACCGTGAAGGAGCTGGTGCCCAGCCAGCCCTCCGATGCACGCCACCCTGGAGAGATGCATATCCCAGGGCCACTTCTGTTTTCTTTTCCTGTGATTTCTACACACTCCCACACAACCTGCCTGGCCTTCACGTGAAGGGGGTTGCCTTCTTGTGGTTGCGTGGCTTTGTTTTGTGACATTGAGTTTCAAGCCTGAGTGGGAGCAGAGACATTGCACAGCCCCTGTGTCACCTCCTGTCGCCTGCTGTGCCTCCGCCTTGGTTACGATTCAGGGTGTTCCGCCTTGGTCTTGGTTGTGTCTGCCCCACATGTGAGGGGACCCGTATAAAGGGCAGGTGGACAACCTGGCCCGGTGCCAAGGAAGGGGTCTTCTGACCCTGCTGGCCGGAGTGTCCTCTGGGACTTGAGCGTCCTGCATCTGCTTCTGCTTTTCTGTGACCTGGTTTCTTGTCGGACCTTTCCTAGCCCTTGAACATGTTCCAAACTCCGTCCGCTTGTGGAAGGCGGCCGTTGAGCTCGAGGAGCCCGAAGATGCTAGAATCATGCTCAGCCGCGCCGTGGAGTGCTGCCCCACCAGCGTGGAGGTGAGTCTGTGGGCCCTGCCCGAGTCCGAGTGCGGCATCCACAGTGGCATCAGCGGAGCACTGAACTGTGATTTCTGGTCCCGTGAGGCAGCGGGAAGTCACAGGAGGCCATCGTGAAACACAGCTGCCCAGCACAGTGACCGGCTGGCTTTGGCCCGTCGCGCTTCTGGTGGACGTGCAGAATGGAAGCTTAGCCTCTCTCGGGCCACTCCAGAGCTCTCTGTGCGGGGCAGTCTTTTTCAGGGGCCAGTCCCACGTCAACTCAGTTTGTAAGTGGGACCTGAACAGTGGAGGTGAATAGGAAATACCAATCGATCTTTCTCTCATCCCAGCATGAGCTTGGCTCGTTGCCTCAAAGCTGGTTGGATTTCTTTCTTTTTTTCTTTTCTTTTTTTTTTAATTTTTAAATTTTATTTATTTATTTTTAAGATTTTATTTATTTGGGGCTCCTGGGTGGCTCAGTGGGTTAAAGCCTCTGCCTTCGGCTCAGGTCATGATCTCAGGGTCCTGGGATCGAGCCCCGCATCGGGCTCTCTGCTCTGCAGGGAGCCTGCTTCCTCCTCTCTCTCTCTGCCTCTCTGCCTACTTCTGATCTCTGTCAAATAAATAAATGAAATATTTTAAAAAAAAGAGAGATTTTATTTATTTATTTGACAGAGAGAGAGAGAGAGACACCACAATAGGCAGAGAGGCAGACAGAGGGCGGGGTGGGGGAGCAGGCTCCCCGCTGAGCAGAGAGCCCAATGGGGGGCTCGATCCCAGGACCCTGAGATCATAACCTGAGCCGAAGGCAGAGGCTTTACCCACTGAGCCACGCAGGCGCCCCTGGTTGGATTTCTTTAGTTTCAAACATTCAGGTTCACGACATTCTGTGCAGTGATTTTTAGAGTTGGTTTTATGATATCCATTATGTCCTTAATTATCCTCAGAGGTATTGTGAAATTCTCCAAGCAAAATTAATCTTTATTTATGTAAAAGTGAATAGAGCCCATACACATTTTTGGTGATGAGACGTTGCAGAATCAACAGCTAGGGAGTTCAACCCCAGAACGCTGAACACCCCTGTGTCCTTGTGAAGTCAGCAGTCGCGTCCTGCTTCTGCTCTGTCCAGCACCTGGAGTGGGTCTGCCGTGCTGTGTACGGGTAACCAACTGCTGTCTGAAACCTGTGACTGAGAATCTGTCAACGTCTCGTGTTCACCAGAGTCACTAAGTCAGAAACATAGCGAACAGTTACCAGAGCAGTGAAAATGTGGTACACATTTGTGGATTCTGTTGAAAGGATCCACGAGAGCTGTTAGAAAGGGGCACCCGGGTGGTTCAGTCGGTTAACTGTCCGACTCTTGGTTTCAGCTCAGGTCATGATTTCAGGGTCACGAGATTGAGCCCCACGTTGGGCTCTGTGCTCGGCGTGGAGTCTGCTTGAGGTTTTCCCTTCTCCTTCTGCCCCTCCTGCCCCACTTTCTTTCTTGCTGCTCTCAAGTAAGTAAGATCTAAAAGAAAGGGAAGGAAGGAAGGATTTGGTGGAAGTGCTGTGGGCCAGTGGTCGGTTCACCATTTGATCTGGCGGTTGTGCTGAGTACTGTCCTCTCATTTGCTGGTGTTCCGTCCACACAGCTGTGGCTCGCTCTGGCGAGGCTAGAGACCTATGAGAACGCCCGCAAGGTCTTGAATAAGGCCCGTGAGAACATCCCTACTGACCGCCACATCTGGATCACGGCCGCCAAGCTGGAGGAGGCCAACGGGAACACGCAGATGGTAGAGAAGATCATTGACCGAGCCATCACCTCTCTGCGGGCCAACGGCGTGGAGATCAACCGTGAGCAGTGGATCCAGGTGAGGTCAGGCGGTGGGGGTCCCCCCTGCGAGCAGGTGTCCTGGTGTCTGCTTTGAAAATGCACGTTGGGGTCTCTCCTAGGGTAGGGGCTGCTGGATAGTACCTGAGGGTTTGCATGCTGGGGAAGCAGGCATGTGTGGCTTTTCCTTATGTGAGCATGACCTCGGTTTTGGTAGAGTTGGCACTTTGATTACATCTTGGGGTTGGATGCTCTAAAGAATTTTCTGTGTATGGGCACTGGGGAGTAGTACCACTTTGCGAGTAGAAATAATACAATGTAAGGAGAACGATAGGCCCGTGGCTAGTGTCTGGAGATCTTCTGATCCAGCCTCCAGGACAGGTGACCTTTCCTGCCTTCCACTTGCACCCTGTGAGCTCTCTGGGCCTGGGCCCCCCGTCTCCTGGGGGGGGCCCTGCCTGAAGTATAGTCCGCCGAGGGCAAAGTGCTTCTTCACAGTGATCTGCTCCCTTCCACCATGAAGGGCCCTACAGAGCAAGGCTCCTACTGCCCCTTGGCCCTGGGAAGATGGTCTCAGGCCTCCTGCACCCCGCCACACATCGGATTACCATTCTCGGAACAGCCCCCAAGCTGAACTGTTCCCATTGGGGGCAGGAGGGCCTCAAGTGGTGCTGCTGTATTCCTGGGGTCCCTTTGGATCAGAGCCCCTACTCTTTCCTCTTTCTCTTATGGGTATTAAGCCACTTGGCCCCTTTCTGTGTTTAGGCAATTTTTTTTTTTTTTATCCTGAATGCAAGGCCTTGCATGTTCCTCTAAAATTTAATCATTGAGATTCAGCCCCTTGATGTGTTTGGTGTTTTTAGCCGCGTGGTTACCCGTGGTTACGTGTGGTTACGCGTGGTTATGGTTTTGATGCCTCCTCCCTTTGTGCAGACCCACCTGTCCAGCCAGTGTCTTCTTTCTTCTGCTGAGACTGGTGCTTCTTGCCCTGCAGGTCCGATGGTAGATTCTTCCAGCTCTTACAAGGTCATCTTTGTTTTTGAAAGATATTTTCCCTGGGTATAGAATTTAGGTTGACATTTGTTTTTTTGGAGTACTTCAGAGGTACACCTCTGCTGTCTTCTCTGTTATTTCCCAGAAGAACTCCCTCATCTTGGGGCGCCTGGGGGGCTCAGTCAGTGAAGCGTCTGCCTTCGGCTCGGGTCATGATCTCAGGGTCCTGGAATTGAGCCCTGCATCGGGCTCCCTGCTCAGCGGGAAGCCTGCTTCTGCCTCTGCCTCCACGCGCCCTGCTTGTGTTCCTTTTTGTCAAATAAATAAATAAAATCTTTTTTTGTTCTTTGAGATTTTATTTGTTTATTTGACAGAGATCACAAGCAGGCAGAGAGGCAGGCAGAGAGAGGGGGGAAGCAGACTCCCTGCTGAGCAGAGAGCCTGATGCGGGGCTTGATCCCAGGACCCTGAGATCACGACCTGAGCCGAAGGCAGAGGCTTTCACCCATTGAGCCACCCAGGCGCCCCTGTAAGTGGAATTTTAATGTCATTTTTAGTTAGTTCATTGTTGGTGTATGGAAATACGGTCACTTTCTGAATATTGAGCTTATATTCTATAACCTTGATGAAATTTAAATCATAATAGATTTCATGGATTCTCTAGGATTTTCTATATACGAGGTGATGCCATCTGCCTATATAATCTCACTTCTTCCTGCCTGCGCACCCTCCCCGCCCCCACCCCTGCGATTCTGAATGCCTTTTTGTTTCTTGTCTAATTGTCTTGGGTTAGAACCTCTGGTGAAGTGTTGACCTCAAGTGGGGACAGCCAACATCTTTGTCTCCTTCCTGATCTTAGGAGGAAGTATCTAGGTTCTCCAGTTGAATATCGTGTTGGTTCTGGAGCTCATTGATGCTCTGGTCATGTTTTAAAGACTTATTCTTTTTCCTCACCATTTTATTTTGGATCACTTCTGTGGGTTTGTTCTCAAAGTGTGAGCTGCTGTTCATCTTGTTTAGGGGGGTTTCCACCTCAGATCTTGTCTTTTTCATTTTTAGGAATTTAATTTTGGTCTTTTAAAAATGTCTCTCCCAGGGCGCCTGGGTGGCTCAGTCAGCTGAGTGTCCAACTCTTGGCTTCAGCTCAGGTGAGGATCTCAGGGTCCTGGGATCAAGCCCCACCTCGGGCTCATGCTCAGCGCGGGGTCGGCCTGATTTTCCCTCTCCCTTCGCCCCTCCTCCCACTTGGGCTCTCTCACTCATGTTCTCTCTTCCTAAAAATAACAAATCCTTTAAAAAACCTGTTTCTCATTTTTAACATGAAATGTTAGATTTTTTTGCTGCTTCTGCTTGATGTTTTGAGCACATGGAATGCAGTGATCTCAGCTGTTTTAGTGCCCTAGTCTCCGAACTCTTGACGCCTCTGTCAGGCTGGGATCGATTCTGTTGGATACATTTCCTTTCATTCCAAGTTGCGTTTTCTTGTTCCTTTGTATGACTGGTGATCTTTGATTTGTTGCCAGACACGGTGAGTTTTCCCTTGGTGGGTGCTAGGCATCTTGGCACCCTGTAAATGCCCTAGACTCCTCTCTTGGAGTGCAGCTGTGTTTCTGGACCTTTGACCCTTTGGCTTTTGCTTCGGAGCTTTGCTGGTTTGAGCCCCAGCAGTAGTGGGTTTGGGACAGTCAGGGATAGTCGGCCAATGGAGGTCTGTGCACTCTCTGTGCACTCTGCCCAGTGACCTGTTTCTCCTGGGGGTTTCCGGTCTGGCTGGTGGAAACAGGCACTGTTCCTGGTTCCGTGTGATCTCCGAGGGTTGCGCTGATCCTCGGGGGTTCTTTCCAAGCACTCATGCTGTGTTGGCGCTCCGTGAACGCTCCCGGGCGGCCCTCTGCAGAGCCCCGCGCCAGCGTCCTCCCCTGCGCCTCCTCTCTGGTGCTTGGTCCTGCGTACTGGTTGCTCCTTGCGCTTCTGGGGCTGGGCTCTGCCTCCTCCACCGGCGCTGCCTGGGTTCCCCTCCCTGCACTGTGGCCTGGATGGCCTCTGGGCTGTGTGCTGGAGCCACAGGGGCTCCTCTGGTCTGTTCCTGGGTCTCAGCCCTCACACCCCTTTGCTACCCACACCCAGTGTCTCAGCAACCCCCACTTCAGGATATTGTCTGGGGCGGTGGTTGTCTCAGGAGCAGGGAGTTCAGCTGGGTCAGCAGAGTCTCCGGTCCTCTGAGGGCTTTTGGAGGCTGCTGGTGCCCCTGCCAGGGCGTGCCGCTCCAGCTCTCTGAGGCCTTCTTGGTCTCCCTTGAGCCCTGGGAACGTGTTGCACAGGGTAGAGCTGAGAGTCCTGTGTTCCCAGAGATGCCCACCTGTCAGTTCCCGGTCCTAGCCCCCCTTCAGGGGTGTGTTTGCTTGGCCACAGCACGTCCATTTCTTCTGCCATCTGTGTTTCCATGTGGCCAGGACGGGCGATTACAAGAGGTGACCATGGCTGCCCCCCCCCCCCTCGCTGGCTCTCAGACCGGCCTCCTGCAAACCCTTCGTTAGTGACCATGGCTGTCCCTCCCCCCCCCGCTGGCTCTCAGACCGGCCTCCTGCAAACCCTTTGTTAGGACACAGCCAGTGCAGTAAACAGCAGCATGAGCTGGAATTTTTTTAAACTTTCTTCAGATTTCATGTTTTGCTTCTACTTGCTTCTACTAAAATGTGATGAAAAGGGTCTGTCTGAACGTAGGATGGTTTTACTGCAGTCGTTTTAAGGTCAGTACTCACTTCAGCGTGTGCTGTCCTGCCGAGTATGTGGCTCTCAGGTGTTTCAAGTCCTGAGCAAGTCCCCGTTTACTGCGCACCATGGTGTGCCGGACTCTGCTGAACGCGTCGCCCCTTGCCTTCGTGCTTCCGGTTGCCCGTTGTGTGCAGAGCCCGGCCCAGGCCCACCACCTGCTGCGGCCAGGAGCCTCCCCGGCAGCTCCGGTCCAGCCCGCCTGCGCCCTCCAGCCGTGTCTGTGTGTCGTCCTTCTGTCTAGAGGCGCCTCTCCTTCCGCCTCCTCTGCTGCTCTCCTCCTCTCGTAGCCTAGATCTCCTGGTAGTTTGGCCCTCAGCCCCCTTTTGAGACTTTTCTGTGCTTGCTCCTGTGGTGGTCTCCTCTTCCCGCATTGTCAGGAGCACGACTTCCACGCCAGGATCCCCCACATGTGGACTGTGCTCTGGGCGTTCCCCATGTTCTGGATCATTCCCCTGCTGCCCTGCGTCCCCCCGGAACATGGGACAATACCGCAGCCTGGGGTGTCTGGGAGCATCCCCTTCTTCACCCACAAACTCTGCCAGTCCCGGCCGAGGTCACCGTGGTGAGCAGTTTGCGTCGGCCTTCCCATCTGTCCCTGGTCCGGGTACTGCTTGTCACCCGCTGCGGCCGTCCTCGGCCAGGCACAGCCTCCTCTGGACGTGGCGGTGATTCCCGAGGCCCATCCCTGCTGATGCTGCACACCACAGTCAGGGCCGTCCTTTTATTTTTTAATTTTTTCCGAAGATCTTATTTGTTTGGGAGGGAGAGAGGACACCAGCATCCAAGGAGCGGGGCTGAGGCGGAGGCGGAGCCCCCGCTGAGCAGGGAGCTCGGGGCGGGACTCGATCCTAGGACCTTGGGGTCGGGACCGAGCCGAAGACAGTCCCCCAACCAGCTGAGTCACCCAGGTGCCCCTGGGGCGGTCCTTTTAAAATAAGATCGATCATGTGACTCATTCCCCAGTTTAAAAGTCGCTGGGTGCCTCCCTGCCGCTGCAGTAGAACCCAGAGCTCTTGTTGTGGCCTGCGGGCCTGGGGTTGGGGCTCGGGGCCATCGCCCCACTAACGTGCCACAAGACTGCCTTGCTCACTACTGGCCTGCCCATGCTTTCTCCTCAGGTCTTTGCCGCTGGCTCTGCTCTCTGCTTGAGGCCGTAGGGCCCCAGGGACCTCCAGGTGACCACGGTCACCTCTGGGTCAGGACGTCCAGCATGTCTCCTGCACCGTTTCCCTGACCATGTATCGTAAATCTCTTGTCAGGAGGTAGAAGAGGGTGGTTTCTACCCTTTCCTGTTGCAAAGAGTGCTATGAAAGTGTCCCGCTATGGAGGCCATTTTGCACATATGGAAACATATTTTTAAGAGGAATTACTTAAAGTGGCATTGCTAGGTCAATGTATATACTTTTTTTTTTTTTTTAATGATTTTATTTATTCATTTGACAGAGTGAGAGATCACAAGTAGGCAGAGGGAGAGAGGAGGAAGCAGGCTCCCTCTCCCGAGCAGAGAGCCCGTTGCAGGGCTCAATCCCAGGACTCTGGGATCATGACCTGAGCCAAAGGCAGAGGCTTAACCCGCTGAGCTGCCCAGGCACACCTGTACTACTTACTTTGATGGCGAACATTAAATTGCCCTCTGGGGGCTGTCCACGTGCACTCCTCAGTCGTGTGGGAGTGTCTGTGTCCCCACCTCAACCATACACGTGTTGGCATGCGTTTTTGTGTTGCTGATGTGATGTGTATAAAATGGTACTTAAGAAAAATAGGGGGGCGCCTGGGTGGCTCAGTGGGTTAAGCCTCTGACTTCCGGCTCAGGTCATGATCCCAGGGTCCTGGGATCGAGCCCCGCATCAGGCTCTCTGCTCAGCGGGGAGGCTGCTTCCCCCTCTCTCTCTGCCTGCCTCTCTGCCTGCTTGTGATCTCTGTCCGTCAGATAAATAAATAAAATCTAAAAAAAAATAAAATAATAAGAACAGCTTCTTCTCTCATGTTTAAAAGTCACTTATAGTTTTGTTTTCTGGAGAACTGTGTGTTTCATGTCCTTTGACCGATTGCATTTTGGTCCTTCCCTGGCTGATGTACAAGAGGCTTCAGTGACATTTCTGCATCTCAGCTGTAGACCCACAGCTGTGCTGTCTGCACGTCCTGAGACCTGCTTCCCAAAGTCCAGTCCTGGGGCCACCCGCCCGCCTGCCTGATGGGTCCCTCTGGGTTTCTCTCTTAGCATCCGTGTGCCAGGCTCTCCCCCTCACACCCCCGTCTGTTCTGGTTAGACCGTTTCTTTCTTTTGTCCATTTTGAATCCTGAGTTCAGACCAGCAGACACAAATGTTAGTGAGCTCGTCTTGATTCCTCTTCCTTGGGAAGTTTCTTTTCTTTGTAAGAACCTGCCAGCCCCTGAGCCATCCGCTACGGTACTTCGTACACAGTAGGTGCTCACGTAATGTTTGTTGAGCAGATAGAGGAGCTTTGGCAAGTCCTCGGGTATTTGGCGCTTATCTGCTGGGTGGCAGGGGCGGGTACGCGGTGACTGAGCAGACCCTGGTGGCTGGGCTGTGGCAGTCTGGCAGGCATCGGAGTCTTGTGCGCACCTGCCCGCCCGCACTGCGGAGGCCCTCTGGGTCCTCAGCCCGCAGGCTAGCACACCCCCTCGTCCTCGTCGGGCACCTGTGGCTCTGGGCTACCGCTCTGTGTCCCTCTTTCAGGACGCCGAGGAGTGCGACAAGGCTGGGAGTGTGGCCACCTGCCAGGCCGTCATGCGCGCTGTGATTGGCATTGGGATCGAGGAGGAAGACCGGAAGCACACGTGGATGGAAGATGCTGACAGCGTGAGTCCGGCTCCCAGCCGGGGCCGTGTGCGGGGCGCGGGCCGCCGAGAGTGCTTCTGAGCTGCTGACGTTTGAGTGTAGCTGCGGCTGTAGGAATCGAGTTTTCTCTTCCCCCGGCTCTGCCTGGGAGCCACTCTTTGCACACCTCCGACGTGCAGCGGTCTGGGCGGGCAGACCCTGTGCCGCGAAGAGCTGGTGTGGAGCGGGAGCCCGCAGAGCTCTCACCGCTGTCTCCCGTCCCCTGCGCCGTGGCTTCTGTTGTAGACTGCAGCTCGGAGAACAGTTGGCATAAGGAACTCTCGCCTGCTTTGAGATTCTTTCCTTAGAATAGGCTTCCAGAGAAGAGAGCATGGGGTCAAAATCAATATACATTTTAGGTACTTCGTGCCTTAATTGTGGCTTCCTTATTTTTTACCCTGTTACTTTGAAATAATTTTAGATTTACAGGGAAGTCACGAAACTGTCCGAAGAATTCTTACATGCACTTCACGCAGACTCCCCCACATTTGACCACTTTGCCATGTCTGCCTTCTCCAGCCATACTCACACACCCACATCTCCCGAGTATGTGAGAGCGTGCTGCAGAGGCCGTGGCCCCTTTCCTCTAAGTCCAGTGTGTGCTAGAGGATGTTTTCTCACACAGTCTCAGCACAACTGGCAGAATCGAAATCATGTGGGTATCGTACAGTTAAGTAGTTTGCAGACCTTCTCCAAATGTCATCCATCGCCCTCCTGGGCGTCCTGTTAGCAGAAGGAAAGGCCCCGCTGTGCTGTGGCATGGTAGCTGCCCAGGGGGACGCCGTCAGGCCTCCAAGGCCCGATACCTGCAGGGGGCTCTGGTCTGCCTTTGTTTCTCATGAGACTGGCTTTTGTCGGGACAGGCCAGTGACGCCGTGGAGTGCCCCTGATGTAGGTCTCCGTGACGTTTCCGCACTGTGGGGTTGAGGCTTGCATCTCGGCAGGACGTTGGGTCCTCCTGGCCGTGTTGGAAGGTTAGGTGCCCCTTCAGCGCCAGCCAGCTCAAGTGGCGTCTGTCAGATTTCTCCACTGGAAGGTTGCTCTTCTTGTCCTTTGTAATTAATAGGTGCTTTGTGGGGAGACACTCTGAGACTAAACTTCCTGTTTCTTGTCAAACTTTGACCTACTAGTTTGTAGGTCCGTTAATGAGGTTTTCGTCCTGTATTGGTTACTACTGTGGTATTTGCCAAGCGGTGCTTTTCTAAGTAGTGTGTCTTCTACATAGCGTTAGTGTTTATCCGTTGGAATTCTGCGGTCAGGAAGAGCTTTCCTCTGCTCCAGGTTCACTGGGTATTTGCTCCCTTACGTTAGCAGAGACGAAGGATCCCGGCTCCGTTCTGCGGCTTTGCCCTGCCTGCTGGCCTCCCCTGTGTGGAGCTCACCTAACCGCCTCTCGAAGGCTATGCGTGCCTTGACCCCGAGCACAGGGGCCGGCCGCGACGTCCTTTTCTGGGGCCTGTGACCGACGTACGGACTTGTGCACAGTGAATACACTCTTGGTTCTTTAGCGAGTGCAAGACACAGGCCAACGATGATTTTTAAATGCTTCTCACGATGGAACAGTCAAGACGCAAAGTAGAAAGAACCCCATAACACACACGTTCAGTCTATGCATTGGAGGAAAACCCTGAACGGCGCAAGAGAGTCCCAGTCCCTGGTGGTTGAGCTCCTTTTTATCCTGCGTGTGGCGTCAAACGCTCCACTTCCTTTGATTTTCCGTGTTGTCCTTGACAGCATCAGAGGCCCAGGGAGTCCGGGGTGGGGGGCGTCGCCCTGCGGATGTCGGACTGTGAGAGCAGAAGCCCACGAGACGCTGCAGACTTCTCTTTGTTGGCTCTTGCTTGTGTCCCGGAGCGAGCACAGCTGTCACAGGGCTGCGGGCTTCCGGAGGGAGAGTGGAGTCTCTGTGTTCGAAGCTCCGAGCGTTTTCCTGGTACTCCACCCCTCGGGGACTGGCCCAGGTCACCCACACCCAGGACCCTGGGCAGGTTGTCACGTGATCCTGGCGGCTGAACTAACTGCCCTCAGGATCTTGGTCAGAAGCCACAGGGAGGGGTGTAGACCCGTCTGTGTGGGGTCTCACCCTCACTTTTCCAGGTGCTGCTGGTCAGGACATGCCCAAGACAGGGCCCTTCCTGGTTTCTGTGGTGGTTGAGTCAGATTGAGGCCATGTGGCCAAGGAGCAACCCGGTCTGAACAAGGAGGTCTTAGCGGTGTCCCTGCTCTTTGAGTCCTCCACACCCATTTCCACGCTGGCGGTCTTTGAGCAGCAGGAGGCCTGCTTGCGGCTCTCGGCGAGGACGCGGCTGTCCATCTGGGTGGTGGCCTCAGGGGCGGCCTGTCTGGGTCTGTCTGTGCCATTCTGATGATCACTGTTGCAAAACTTTGTTTCTGACGTGCTTCCTAGTGGCTTTTCGCTTACCTCAAGATACAAAACCCCTTTCGGTACGAGAGTGCTTCCTGCATGTGCACCGCGTGGAAGAGCCGCGTGCTGGCCTGTCTCCTGTGTGAGGCTCCGCGACCCCAGCTGTCAGCCTGTCCCAGCGGTGTCCCTGGGTTGTGACCATCTAGAGACGTGATCACCACAGATAGTGCCTGGTTCGTGTGTTGCTTGATGCTTACCAGGGAATAAAGTCATTCTTGAGTGACACGTGTTTATGGTAGGTCTGTTTGAGTGGATGGGTTCGTTCTTTTTTAAGCTGCGTTTTTTTTGTTTGTTTGTTTGTTTGTTTTTAATTTTGTTTACTTATTTGACAGTGCCACAGCGAGAGAGGGAACACAAGCAGGGGGAGTGGGAGAGGGAGAAGCCGGCTCCCACTGAGCCAGGCAGCCCGATGTGGGGCTCACGATCAGGACCTGAGCCGAAGGCAGATGCTTAACCCACTGAGCCCCCCAGGCGCCCCTGTGCTGCATTTTTTATTGTGTTAAAATACACGTGTCCTGGGGCGCCTGGGGGGCTCAGTCAGACATCTGCCTTCGGCTCAGGTCCTGACCCCAGGGTCCTGGGATCCGAGTCCTACATCGGGCTCCCTGCTTCTCCCACACCCTCTGTCCCACCACCCCACTCATTTGCTCTCTCTCCCAAATAGATAAACAAAATCTTAAAAAAAAAAAGTACACCTCCCCCCAGCCCCCCGGCCGCGTGTGGCTCGGGGGCTCCAGAGGGCTATGGAGCAGCCGGAACCCGCGTCCGCTCGTGCTCCCGTATGTAGGCGCTTGCTCTGTCTCTGTGACCGCCCGTGTTACAAGTTGCTCAGGAGCGTATCTTGTGTCACGGAAGCGCTGTGCTACACCTCGTTTTGGTGAAGGAGCCCGTGTGTGTGGTCTGTGGTCACACAGCTGGCCTCCCCCGCTGGCG
The DNA here is from genome assembly GCF_022355385.1 of Mustela nigripes. Lineage (NCBI taxonomy): Eukaryota > Metazoa > Chordata > Mammalia > Carnivora > Mustelidae > Mustela > Mustela nigripes. The sequence continues at coordinate 140,370,015 of NC_081563.1, forward strand.
GCTGGTGCTGCTGTCCCCCCGCAGCGGCTCCCATGGTGGCCCTGGGTGTTTCCCGTGCCCGTCTTCCCGGGCGTCCTTCTCCCGGACCGGGTTTCTCGTTGGTCCTCCCGTGCTGTGACTTCGAGCAGATGCCATCGGGCCTCCTGCTCAGCCGCCTGGGCCTCCTGCTCGGCCGCCTGAGCTGGGCCGGCCTCTCTCACGCCCGTCTCTCCGCCCTAGTGTGTGGCCCACAGCGCGCTGGAGTGCGCACGAGCCGTCTACGCCTACGCCCTGCAGGTGTTCCCCAGCAAGAAGAGCGTGTGGCTGCGGGCTGCGTACTTCGAGAAGAACCACGGCACCAGGTACACGGTGGGGCCCCCGGTGCGGGCGGGCCCTCCACCCCTGCGCGCCCACGGAGCTTCTGACCCCGGCTGGGGCCAAGCTGAACGTAACCCTCACGTCCCCAGAGGCGGACGAGGGCCTCCCTCTGCGATCCGGTTCTCTGCGGTGAGGGGTGGAGGTTTCTGCGGCCCCGGAGGCTGGGCCCTTCTGGCCCCTTCTGTGATAGGGTCCTCACTGCTGTGTAGCTGAGAGTCTGAGCCACCGAGGGTGTCTCTCCACGGCCGTGCCTGCCGCCAAGCTGGTGGATGCCTGGCGGCCAGGGGGTGCCTGGGACAAGGCAGGGGCCCGAAGCCCCTTGTCTGCGCCAGCACCGGCTCCAGCAGTGTGGGCGGCATGGCGTCTGCGCCCGGGCAGGCATGGTTTTCATTTAAAGCTGTGCTGACTGGGGGTTTGGGCTTGTTTTGTGCTCTGAGGAGGTCCTTGACAGTTTTCTCTAATTGTATTCTTTAATTGAAAAAAGCTTTGGGTCCGCCTTATTGGCCGTAGCTGCCGATTAAATTAGGTGTTGCAATTTCTGGTGTTCAGGGGTGCCTCTCTGGGGCACCAGGCCCCTGTCGCTGTGTGCACCCTCTGCCCTCTGCAGCTCTTCCCTGAGCTCGGGTGCTTCGCAGTGGGCAGGTCTCGCTGATTTCTGCAGGCTTCTGCTGGGAGCCCACCGAGGCCCCGCTTTTTTCCTTTCCTGGCGTTGCCGAATCTCAGTCTGCTCAGGGTGTCTGTCCCTGGGGTGTCGCTGAGGCGCCTGTCTCCTCCCCACTCCCACCATCTGCTTGGGTGGTTGGGAATTAACTCGTCTGGGGATGCGTTGAGATGACTCCTGGCTCACCCCTGTGCAAGTTCACCTGGGACACGCCAGGTCCGAGCAGGGCCTCTCCTGGCCCTGTGGTCTGTGGGTGTGTGCCTCCCCGCACTGCTTCCCTTGGTCCTGGGCTCAGGGCACTTCCCTCGCCGCCCCCGGCACCCTTCCCATCCGGTGGACTCCCGGAACGGAATGGCGCGAGGCGGCGGAGCGCTCCCAGTCTGTGGGCCTGGTTCTGGTGTTGTCTGGGAAGCACGGTGTCCTCCGCGGGCTTCACTCCACACAGAGCGAGTCCGTCCTCTTGCCCTTGAGGCCCCAGCGGCCACCAGTGCCGGCACTGCAGCAAAGGGCCGGCGGCTGTGTGAGCGCCAGGGGCTTCGCACCGGGTAGCCAGGCTGGCGTCGTCTCGCTCGGCAGTGACCGAAGGAACTGCTTTCCGGTCAGACAGTTTCTTTGGATGCCGAAGAGAGGGTTCGGGGTCATAATCTTTATCGGCGGATCTGTGGTTATAGATGAAAAGAGGTCTCCTGTCACCCGGACCGTGAAGTCACCCTTCTCCTCAGGACACCCGACCATAAAAGGGCCCCCAAGAAGTCCCTCCATCGGGCTTTGCCCTGTAACAATGCCTTGCTTTGTAGCACCCTCTTGAGTAGTTACTTTGAGAGCCTTTATGGAGAGAGAAGATCTCCCCACCCTCTCGCCATCGTAAAACCCGGTGAATCATTGACCGCGCCGAACTTTGGAGCAGGAACTCCCTTCTCAGCACCCCCGCTGAGGCCGTGAGCGCCCCGCGTGCCCTGGCGGTGACTGTGGCCCCCTGTCTTCCAGGGAGTCCCTGGAGGCGCTGCTGCAGAGGGCTGTGGCCCATTGCCCCAAAGCGGAGGTGCTGTGGCTTATGGGCGCCAAGTCCAAGTGGCTGGCGGGGGATGTACCTGCGGCGAGGAGCATCCTGGCTCTGGCCTTCCAGGTGGGTTGGGGCGCCAGCTGGGCCGCAGGGGGAGTGTGCACTTGAACCCCGACCCAGGGCCTGTCGGGGACTGAGGGCTCCAGAGAGCACGTGACCCAAAGCCCTCCCCCTGCTCATCAGTGGGAGCTGGCCTAAGAGAGGGGATGTGTATGGTCAGGATGCACCCAACTTGGGGTGCTCTACAGGCAGCTGGGGTCCCAGGGCTCCCAAGAGTGGGAGAACAGCCAGCTGGTGGACCTGCCTCTCGGTCATGGCTGCTCACTGGAACCACAGGCTACACGTCCCAGAACGTAGAATGTGGGGCCAACAGGCGGCATTCTCCAGTGAGTGGAGCAGTCACCGGAGACCGCCGTTCCCCACAGAAGAGCACAGTGATGACCTCTTTCCTGCGTGGAAGCGCGGTTGTTGGTCCCTACACTCTGCCCACGGGCCACTGGGTGCAGCCGGGCCCCTCAGGCAGGTGGAGCTGCGCCCGGACAGCTGTGCCCGGCCGGGCTCGTGGCGGCTAAGGGCATGAGCTCAGTGTCCGCAGTTTGCAGCCGCACTGAAGTCCTCGAGGTTCTCATTCCCGGAGAGTTACTATTCAGTGTTCTGGTAGTGTGAGGAAGGTACGACACAGCGATCCACACTTCTGTCGCTCACTCGGTGCTCACAGCTTGCGTTTGTTTTTTTTAAAGATTTTATTTATTTATTTGACGGACAGAGATCACAAGTAGGCAGAGAGGCAGGCAGAGAGAGAGGAGGAAGCAGGCTCCCCGCGGAGCAGAGAGCCGGATGTGGGGCTTGATCCCAGGACCCTGGGATCACAACCTGAGCTGAAGGCAGAGGCTTTAACCCACTGAGCCACCCAGACGCCCCTACAGTTTGTGTTTTTATAAACTGCTGAGTCCAGCGTGAATGTCCATTTGTTGTTGCAACCCTGGCGAGCGTGAGAATGATATTTGTCCTTCCTTGAGTAAAGGCCAAGAGAGGGGCCTGGCCTGTGTCTGGCCTTTGACTTTCTGCTGTCCTTTGGAGGACAGCTACGTGTTGAGATTCCTGCTCACAGCTTCTCCTGCCTTATGCCTGGACGCTGCTGCTTGTCCCCAGTACCCCCCTCCGGGTGGCTCCCCTTTTCTTGCTGGTCCCCCTGGGGCTGCCTGCCAGGTCTGTGATGCAGTCAGGCAAGTGTGGCTGGTGGGTGGCTGTGCTTTCTGGAGGCCGTGAGGACCCCACTCCTGGGTCTGCTGGATTCTGCATGTGGCCCAGTCCTAGCCCGTGGGAGCCATCCACACTGTCCGTGATCCCTGGGCACCCTTCCTTCCTGCTCCCCTGGACGCACTGCGATGGCCAGTGCCTTGTCACCAGGCTTGGGAGGGGGTAGGTGTGGCAGATGCACACCGGTGGTTTCGAGAGGCCCCTGGGAAAACGGCTTTGCCACTATCAGTGTTGTTGCCTGGGCGCCTGCAAAGTGGGCTGGCTTGCATTCAGGTAGGTCATCGTTTTGGGGCCAGACCCGACTTTGTCTTCTGTTAGCCCTGGAGAAGGTTGGATCAGAGCGTCCCGCAACAGAGCGAGGCCCAGCCCAGGCCCAGGCTGCCTGCTCTTGATCAAGTGTGACCTAGCCCTGCTCCTGTGTACGGGTCCCTCCTGACACTGCTGCCCTCTCCCTCCAGGCCAACCCCAACAGCGAGGAGATCTGGCTGGCCGCCGTGAAGCTGGAGTCTGAGAACAACGAATACGAGCGAGCCCGGCGTCTGCTGGCCAAGGCGCGGAGCAGCGCGCCCACTGCCCGGGTGAGCGGCCTGTGGCCTCAGGAGGGTGTGAGGTGCCCGCTGAGGCCACGGTACTGTAGTCTTGGTGGTTCACCCTGGACTTTGAGATGCGATGCAGGGCACGGGAAGCCGCTCACAAAGGTCTGTGGGGCACGGCGGGGCCGATGGCGTTTGAGGGGAGCCGTGGCGTGAAGCCAGGGTCATCCCGGCGGGGGGCGCCTGGCCGGGCCGGGCCCTGCGTGGGAGGTGACCGTGCCGTCCAGACACGCGGTGGGTGCGGGGACGGGGGCCGTCTGACGGCGGGCCTGCCACGCAGGTGTTCATGAAGTCCGTGAAGCTGGAGTGGGTGCTGGGGAACCTCACAGCGGCCCAGGAGCTGTGTGAGGAGGCTCTGAAGCACTATGAGGACTTCCCCAAGCTGTGGATGATGAAGGGGCAGATCGAGGAGCAAGAAGAGCTGCCGGAGAAGGCTCGGGAGGCCTACGGCCAGGGGGTGAGCCTGGGGCTCGGGAGGCCCACGGCCAGGGGGTGAGCCTGGGGCTCGGGCTGCCCCTCAGAACTGGCCCTTGCAGACAGGACCCTGGGCTCCAGGGTGCCGTCCGTCTCCCCTGGTGTGGGAATGGGAGGCCCGGGGCTCAGTGACTCGCTTGGGCCCCAGCCAGGAGAGTGGTAGCAGGGCGAGACCTAGAACCCCTGGAACCCTCACTCAGGCCTATGTGTCTCCTCCTGCGAAACTTCGTGCCCTGCATTCAGGGAAGCGTGGGTCGCACCACACTTAACGTAAGGGCTGCCGTGTACACTCCCCGTATGCACGCATGCACATGCCCCGGCAATGCACTTAAAGCCCCACACCCAGGCATGAAACGGGCAGGTCTCTGTGGATGTAAGCGCGTGCCCCCCGACACACACGCAACCCATCCCAGCCCAAGGGGCTGGCCGTAGCTCTCACAACCCCTCCTTGACACCCACCAAGCCCACTTCTGCTTGTCTTTGTTGTCTGTAGTTGAAGAAATGTCCGCACTCCACCCCTCTGTGGCTCCTGCTTTCTCGGCTGGAGGAGAAGGTTGGGCAGCTGACCCGAGCTCGGGCCATCCTGGAGAAGTCGCGCCTGAAGAACCCAAAGAATCCAGGCCTGTGGTGCGTCCCGGCGGCCCCACGGCCTCCGATGGGCCATCGGCCCACAGTTGCTCCTGCGCTGCAGCGTTTCCGGCTCGGGCCCAGGGGAAGGGGGGCAGGTGCTGGCTGTGAGGAGGCTCAGTTCCTGCCTTGGGAGCGCTCGGCCTGGACACTCAGACTGGCCTGTGGAGAGTTGGGTGCTCTGGCAGAAGGTGCCCAGGGGAGCCAGGAGCTAACGATGGGGGAGCCGGCTGGATGCGGCCAGGGAGGCAGACCCCACAGCAGAGGGGAGGTGTAGAGGAGGCTTCAAGGAGCCAACAGGAGGTCAGGCGAGGATGGCCTTCGGCTGTGCTCACGGAGAGGGCTTGTGTAGGGCTCATAATGTCAGGGCTGGGGCCTGTCGGTTCCCAAAGGAGACCCCAGAAAGATGGGCAGGTTCTGGACACCGCTGATGTGGTGCTCCCCATCCCGGCGATGACGGCATGCCGGCCGGACCCTCGTCCTGCACATGTTTCCTCGCGCCTGCGTGATGTCGGGCTCCCAGGCCTTGGCTGTGGCGGTGGCCGCCGAGGGCCCTCATGGGGGGGGGGGGGGCACCAGTGCCTCGCTTCTCTGGCGGGAGAGCTCCACCTGGCCGGGCTGGGAGCCCCAGCCCCGGGGCGTCCCGGGAACTTCGGAACTGCAGCTGGGCTTGTCCTGAGGCTGCACGCGTGGGTGCCCGACCATCTCTGTGGGCCCCGTTCCTCAGGCTGGAGTCCGTCAGGCTGGAGTACCGTGCGGGGCTGAAGAACATCGCGAACACGCTGATGGCCAAGGCGCTGCAGGAGTGCCCCAGCTCCGGTAAGCGGCCCCCTGGCTCCCGGGCCGGCCCGGCGGCGGCATTTCCTGAGGGAGCAGGGTTCAGGCTCAGAAATGTTCGTGAAGTGTGTCGTCGGTCAAAGTTCCAGCTCTCCGTGCTCTTGCAGACCCGATCCTTGTCTCCAGTGCTCGGCAGGGGGACTTTGACTTCCTGTTCTGAAGCGCCCCATTGCTTTTTTTCTGAAACTGAATTTCCATGATCTCACCCTGCATCTAAATGTACCTGTAGCATGAACGCATTTGGAGTTCAAAAAAGATACTAAAAATCATCTGTAGGGGCCCCTGGCTCAGTCAGTTTAGCTTCCGACTCTTGACCTCGGGTTGTGAGTTCAAGCCCTACAGTGGGTCTAGAGATTACTCAAAAGTAATTTTTTAAAAAATCCACTGTAAGTCCACTACTGAGAAATTGTTGCTTTTAGCTTATTTGTGCTATTACAGTGTGTGTTACTGTATACAACGGAAGTTCTTTTATGTTTAGTGTTGTGCCTTGTTTTAAAAGCTGAAAGTTTTGTTTTAAGATTTTATTTATTTTGGGGCGCCTGGGTGGCTCAGTGGGTTAAGCCTCTGCCTTCAGCTCAGGTCATGATCTCAGGGTTCTGGGATTGAGCCCCGCATCGGGCTCTCTGCTCTGCAGGGAGCTTGCTTCTTCCTCTCTCTCTGCCTGCCTCTCTGCCTGCTTGTGATCTCTGTCTGTCAAATAAGTAAATAAAATTAAAAAAAAAAATTTATTTGTTTTAAGATTTGAGACAGCGAGAGGCAAAGAGAGCACAAGCAGGAGGGCGGGCTGGAAGCAGAGGGAGAAGCAGACTCCTGAAGTTGGGGCTCAGTCCCAGGATCTTGAGATCATGACCTGAGCTAAAGACAGCTGCTTAACTGACTGAGCCACCCAAATCTTCAAGAAAGTAAATTTTTTAGTGGCTTCATAAAATGTACCCATGTGGGTATACCAGAACTATACCACTCCCCCGTCGGTCCGTTTGAATCTTTACTAGCATTTCTGCTCGTTTTGTCGTGGTGAACCCCCGGATGTGGAATTACAGAGTTGGCGGGAGTGAATCTCACAGGTCTGGAGCTCGTCCAGCCCAGTCACTGCCAGAGAGTTGTCGGGCCTGTGCCCTCGGGGCTGCTGTGCGGCGGGCGGGCAGGGCAGCCTGTGTGGCTCTCTCTAGGCAGGCCCGGTGGGCAGACATGTGGGAAGACCTAGCCGCAGTCTGAGGACACCCCGGGTTAGGGTCTTGGCCAACCCCTCTTGGGGTAGCCTGCTCGTGGACAGGTTGCTCCTGACAGCAGAGGCGGGGTCCGAGTGGGGGTGTCCTTGTGTCTGAATTGCAGGTGTCCTGTGGTCGGAAGCCATCTTTCTTGAGGCAAGGCCCCAGAGGAAGACCAAGAGCGTGGATGCCCTGAAGAAGTGTGAGCACGACCCCCACGTCCTCCTGGCTGTGGCCAAGTGAGTGGGGGGTTCCTCGGGGGGTGGCTGAGCCTTGGGACCTGATGGAACCTCTTAGAGTCCTTGGCCACCAGAGCTCCATGATAAAGCACTTTTTCTTTGACCCAGAGCAGCCCTGTCTGTGGGCAGAGGCCATGCAGCCCTGTGCTGACCCTATGGCGGAGGCCGACCCTGACCACGAACGGGCAGCTTCCTCTGGGCCCGGCCTCCTTCCTTCCATCCTGACCCTTCTGATGGGACGGGCACTTTTAAAGTGGCACTTCACGCCTGCACTGTCCTGAGTTGTAGGAGACAAACCTGCTCACGATGGTCCACACAGAATTGAAGTAATAAGCAGAGCAAGGGGCTCTGGGTGGGTTTTCTCGTGGGAGGGAGAAAGCAGAGAGCTTCACCTTGGTGATCTCAAGGACGGTCCAGGGTCTGTCTGTCAGGCCCAGTCAGTCTGCCTGGGGGCGCAGAGATGCATGGACTGGAGACCATCGTTCCTCCGGGGTGCATGAGCCTGAGAGCAAGAGGAGTGACCCCAGTGACCCCACTCCATCAGCTCGAGTGTCCAGGGCCGGGTCAGGAGCGTCCTGGGGAGCCATTTGGTGTGCAGGGCAGGGCCTTGGGAAGATCTAGTGACATTGTGGCTGGTGCTTGGGGGGCCTGAGAGCCGGGTGGGGGTTGGGTATGTTCAGAGGAGGCTGGGAGGTGACTGGTTGGTTTGAGGTGGACGGTCATCAGGAAGAGCCTTGACTGGGCTCCCAGGACTGCTGCTCCGGCCTCACCTCGGGGAGGCAGCACGTGTGGCCCTGGAGCTCCCGCGTGCTGCCGTCGCCCAGAGCCAGAGTCTGGCCTACCCCAGGGGAATATACGGGCCCTACTCCCTCGGGTCCTGCAGGGCATGTCGCCAGCCGCTGCGAGGCTGAGGGCACCGCGCCTGGAGGCTTCCCACCCACCAGCTCCTAAGGCCCAGCCTGAGCCCGCTGGGGACCCCTCCCTCCTGCCTGTGCTTCCGCCTCGGGAGTGACTGTTATGTATGACTCCCTGATAGGGCGGCCATAAACCCTCGTAAAAGGCTTTGCAAAGTCAATAAGTCACTCCTTGCTGTTCTTAGGTTGCTGTTCTGCGTACCTGCTATCAGGGTTTGTGCTCTTTAAGTCATAGTTTATCTAACATCGAGCAATTAAGAATACCACAAGGCTTAAAAAACAATCAAGCTATCAGGGCACAAAATCACTCTGTGTTGTAACTGAGGCTGGTCCAAGCAACTGCCTGACCCTCGGGCTGGTGGTGCGGGTGGTGCCGGGCGCTGCTCTGGGGCCTGTGGCTATGGGGCCAGAGGGGCTTGAGGAACAGCCCCCTGGAGCTCCGGGCAGTCAAGAGGGTCACCCCGCTCCCCCTCCTGCCTGCACTGGCGTGTTGGGAGGGTGCTCACGGGTCCTCGTTTGGTTTCCGAACTTCCTCGCTCGTGGCTTCTAGCATGGGCTTGGTTTTCGGATGTCCGCGTCTGCTGCGGGTTCAGGTACCTGGGGCTGACCCAAGGCCCGTCTTGTCAGGTGGGCTGGGTCCTGCCGGAGGCGGCCAGAGGTGGGCAGAATGACCCCGAAGGTGTCCATTGACGAGCAGGTTGAAACTTCACTTTCTCTGATCAAAGCTTTAATTTAGGTTTTTGTCAGGTTTACGTTGATCCTCTAGTGTTTCATCCAGAGGAAGGTAATGACTTACAGGAACCAAGTTCTTGTGTGTGGGTTTTTTAAGAAATAGCTGTTTAGACCCCTGAAGGACGGCTGAAGGTTAGTGACTTGGAGCGACCCCCAGGGAGCCAGGCAGGCGCCATTCCTCAGCCCTCCTGTTGGGAGCCTGGGGGCTCGCCAGGGAGAGGGGCAGAGTCTGCTGGCCACCACAGGCCCTGGGCTGGCCGTCCGCCTCTCGCACGGGCAAGCTGTAGCCAGAGGAGGCCAGGGCTGGGCCGTGCCCGGGCCCTCTGTGGCTTACGCTGGCCAGCACCGCTCAGGCACCCAGACGACACCACTTACGGGTCCCCGCACCGATGCTTCCGGACAGGCTGTTCTGGAGTGAGCGGAAGATCACCAAGGCCAGGGAGTGGTTCCACCGCACGGTCAAGATCGACTCGGACCTGGGGGACGCTTGGGCCTTCTTCTACAAGTTTGAGCTGCAGCACGGTACAGAGGTGAGGCGCCGCGCACGGTGGCCAGCGACTGGAGTGTGGCCTCACAGTAGCAATGGGGGTGGTGTTCAGGCCCTAAAGATTCACCTCGTGCCCCAGCGAGTTTTGTCCTACACATGAGCCCGGGGGCAGCGTGCTGGGAAGCCTAGGTAGCAGCCACTCGTCCCCACCGCTCCCAGCACTAAACGCTGTCAAAGCTGTGCTCGTGGGGGTGGGGGATAGGCTGTCCTGGGGTCCCCACAGGAGGTGCCGGTGCTGCTCTGGGGCCTGTGGCTATGGGGCCAGAGGGGCTTGAGGAACAGCCCCCTGGAGCTCCGGGCAGTCAGAGGGTCACCCTGCTCCCCCTCCTGCCTGTACTGGCGTGTTGGGAGGGTGCTCACGGGTCCTCGTGGAGCTGTGCCACGTGGGATCGGGGCAGCGCCTTGTGCAGAGAAGGCAGGCTTGGGGCAATTGGGCATGGCACAGACATGGGCTGGACTTGGCTCCGCCCGTGTGTGCTGAAATCAGCTCTGGGGAGGGTCCATGTGGTGGGGCTTGCCCCCTGGCGGAGGGACCATCTCGATGAACACACGGGAAAGATGGCTCTGCCCCCAACCAGGCCCGTGCCTGTGGAGCTGGGTGAGCGTGGTGGGCCGCGCAGGGGGCTTGCCTGACTCGCATGCCCGCTGGTCCCGGCCCAGGAGCAGCGAGAGGAGGTGAGGAGGCGCTGTGAGAACGCCGAGCCCCGGCACGGGGAGCTGTGGTGCGCTGTGTCCAAGGACATCGCCAACTGGCAGAGGAAGATCGGGGAGATCCTCGTGCTGGTGGCGGCCCACATCAGGAACACCTTCTGATGGTCCTTCCAGGCCCTGTGGCCGCGGCCCTTGGGGCAGCACGTGCAGGAGCACGGAGTGGTGGGGCCCTGAGCTGTCTGTCCTGCTCTTTAATTAAAAGTTTTCCAGGTAGTGTGTCCGGGTTGGTGCCCTGCAGGTTTTCTCCGCGCCGCCTCCCCCCACGAGCAGACTCAGGTTTGCGACCCCAGTCGGCTCACTGAGGTTCCTGTTTTCACGGGGGCCACTTGCAGACGGCCTCTGTCCCTCAGAGGAAGCTGTGTGCCTCCCTGGGAGAAGGGGCTGAGCACGTCCCGTTCTGGGAGCAGCTGGGACAGGCTCTCCTGGGGACTCATTTGTCCCCTTTGGGTGGGGGGCACCCTGCAGGTCTGCCCCCCAGGGTAGGTAACTTTCCTAAGCGATGCAGACACCAGGCCCCACTTCTAACATGCCTTCCACAGTGTGTTGCTGAGGGTAACTGTGAGGCCCCTCGGGTGTGTGCTGAAGGGAAATGTTACCAGGACGCGATTTTCTCACTTGCGTGTGGATGAGTTTTTGCTGATTTATAATCAGCAGTTTTGCTCTGAAGCGCGTAGAACCGCGCATATCTCTGGGTTGAAAGATGCGTGACCTGGGGGGCTCAGCGTGTTCTCACTGCGAATGCTGTGTGAGGACCAAGGCCTTGCTCGGGCTCTGGACCCTGAGTGTGTGTCCATCTGGAAACCAGCGGATTCTCTTAGAAGGGTGCAGACATGTGGCCAGAGGCTGTGGGTTGCCGGGAGGCCGTGGGCCGGGGAGAGGAGATGCTGGTTGTTCTGTACAGGGTGGGGAAGAGTCGCGGGCGGCTGCTCCCCCATGTTCATGCGAGAAGATGGCCCCTGGCTGACGTGGATGAGGGGGCCCGTGGTGGGGCTCAGGCACGACCCATGGCTCAGCCCTCCCCGGGTGGCCCGGGTTGGGGAGCGCTTGCCTTGACATTGCTCCTGAGGCAGATGCACCTTTGCCTGGAGAGCGCAGGCCCTGCTGGGTCCACCGCTGATGTGCTGGGAGCCCAAGGACGCCACCAGCCCAGAGTGGGCAGCAGACCACCCGTGTGGCCTGGGTCCCCCTCATAGACTGTGGGTGGGAGACGCCTCCTCTTCTTCTCAGCCCGAGGAGGGCCAGGCCTGAGAAGCCATGTGGGGAGGCTCACAGGGTCTTCACGGGGACTGAGACTCCTTCCGTCTCCTGGAGGAGGCGAGGGGGACCCTGCCTGTTACACTGAAGACGGGGTCCTGAAGCTTTGGAGACCTTGAAGACCGGCCAGTTCCTACACAGACATAGAAGCCAGGGCCCTGGCAGAAACCGTGACTCGGCCAAGGTCGTGGGGGTGGCTGGCACCCTTCTGTGCCCTGAGATGGACATGGCTTCTCCCCCACACCCCTCTGAGCTCACTGTCAGGTGAGGCCTTCTGCAGAGTCCTTGGAAAGTTCCATTGCGTCTGGACCATCCGGTGTGAATGTCGTCTTCTCCTTTGGACGGGGGTCGTTTGCTCTGAAGTGCTGAGACCACTTTCCTCCCCGGGAAAAAAACAGACCTTGGGTTTTCTGTAGCTGACACTTCTTCAGTTCCAGCTCAGGGCACGCTGGCTTCTGGAGGCTGCCCTTGGTCTGCGGTGCGGGCTGGAGGGATGACCAGCTGGGCACCGCCACGCAGGGGTGTGGTGGCCCAGCTCCGGGAGAGCCTTTTTTGGCAAGCGGCCACAACTGCCCCCAGCAGAAGACCCCGTCAGCCCAGGAGAGCTGAGCGGCAGGAGGAGCCTGGGACATGCCACACCTGGGACCTGCGGGGGCCGGTGTCTGTGTCGGGGGCCGGGGCTTAGGCCCACCTCCCCTCCTGCCGGCAGCCAGGTTCCCAGGAGGCAGCACCTACTGACCGCCGAGGAAGGCCGCCGTGGAGGGCTGCACAGGCCCTTGGCCTCTTCTGGCTGCCCGCCCCCACCCCCTGCAGCTGGGCCCTGCTCTGCCCACCAGACACCCCACCGCTACCTCAGCGGAGCGTATCTTCCCGGGGCTGGTGGCTTAGTCCGAGACCCACTGGGTGGGAAGAGAGCCCGCAGCTGCCGGGCTCCAGGGGCAGGTTCACTGAAGAAGCAGTTGGATAGGAGGTGGGGGAGGGAGGGGAGGGCTGGGATCCTGGGGCCTCCCTCCCGCTCCCTCCCTCCTGTGCTCCGGGGAGCCAACTTCAAAAGCCTCCTCTGCCTGCCGCCAGCCGCCCTGCCGCAGCCTGTCCTGGGAAGCCCTGCTGGCCAGGCCGGGAGCAGGAGGCCCTGGAGCGGCAGCCGCACTCCCTACCTGAGGACCCAGGGTCATGTGGAAGGCCCACCGCCGGGAGTGAGGGCGGGCCTCGCCCCGAGAGGCCCATGGTGAGCTGCGAGGGGGCCCATGGTGGGCAGTCGAGAGGGGGCTCACCCACGCCTGCGCTGCGGAGGGTTGGGGAGGGAGCACAGCCTGAGGGAGGCTCTGTGACCCTCTGTGCCCTCCTGGGAAATCCCCCTCGGTTCCGGTCCCCTCGGCCTGCCAGACCTGGCCCTGGGTGCTCTTGCCTGTTGTTCCCGGTGGGGGTGGGGGGGCGTGGGGAAGGACGGGGTCTCCTGGCCCCCCAGGTCAGCCTCCTGGTGCCATGGGCGCATGGCTCTCCCTTCAGCACCCACAGCTCTGGCTTTGGCTGGGACCTCTGACCGGCTGGGCATGCCTGAGGGCAGCCTGGAGGAGGGGCTGGGACAGATAGAGTCTGCTCCTCCTGCCAGGCCACCCCCCGGGGCTCTGCCGACGGGGTGCTGCTCAGTCAGGCTCACCCCTGGGCCGGGAAGCGGAGTCGAGTCCTGCGTCTCACTGGCTTCGCAGGATTAATTTTCCAGTGGCTGTTGGACTCTTGCCTGGGGGCCTAAGGGTGGGTGTGTGGCCCGGGGTCTGGGAACTAACTGCTCTCTGAGTTTGGTGCTTGGGGTTCTGGGTGGGGGTGGGCTTCTCCCCCAGCCAGGCCCTTCTGGAGGGGGAGGCCTGGAGAAAGGTGGTGGGGCCACAATGCGGCCCCTTCCTCCCTTGCCTCTGGGGGTTTCCCCAAGCCTTCCCCTCCCAAAGGGGTGTGGCCTTGAGCTCTGAGCCCTCAGCCTTGTCCTGGTTGGGCTGCAGGTGCTGGGGTACCCGGTTTCCCATGGCTGTGAGAGCTGGTTGTGACGGATCTGTTGGTGAGCAGTGGGAGTAGGTCAGTTCTGCCCCTGCTCTGGGGACCCCCAAGTGAGCCGAGCTCTGGGGAGCAGGGGCTGCTCATCTGGAAGAGAGCCTGGCTCTGCTGGGGGTTGTGTTGGGAAGTGTGGGGATGAGTTCAGGCATGGCCCGGGGAGAGGCTGTCCCTAGACCGAGGTCAGCCCTGCCCCGCAGCCTTCCAGGCTCTTGGCCCTGTGCTTCTGCCTCTGGAGCCCCTGTCCCCTCCTGGCTCAGTGGGCCTGCCTTCCCAGCGCCCTGCCCCGTGCCCATATCATCCACCCCACCCATCTCTGCATGAGCGCTGAGCTGTCTGGTGTGCAGGCCCCACTGCCTGCCTGTCCTGCTAGATCCATGCCTAGTCCTGAATGGCACAGTGACAGCTCCGTTGTAGACCAGCTCCGAGACCCCAGGGGATGGCTGTCTTGGGGGACTGTCCGAAGCAAAGTGCCTGAGGGGTGGCCAGAGGGGAGGCCCCCTGCACAGGCCCAGGTGCCCCACCCTGACGCCGAGTCCCTTCCAGGTGCCTCCCAAGCCTGCGCTCTGGGCAATCCTGCTGGCTCTGCTGGGAATGGCGCCAGGCCAGTCGGGGCTCCGCACCTGCAGCGTCCCTGACGTGCTCCGCCACTACCGCGCCGTCATCTTTGAGGACCTGCAGGCAGCTGTGAGGCAGGCTGGGCCAGGGGCAGAGTGGCCGGGGCCAGGCTCCCCACACCTCCCTTTCATTCACAAAAACCTGACTGGAGCTGCGCGCCCCGGATGGCGGGGCCTGGGGGGGGCGGTCTGCAGTGCCCAGAAGGTACGGAGTCCACGCCCCCAGTCCTGCCCTCCGGGGGCCTCCCCACAGGGCTCTCCCCAGCCCCCACTTGCCTCCCTCCCTTCCCCAGGAGCACGGTATCCTACTGTCTATCGCGTCCCTGGGTCGGACCCTGCGCAGGGTGGTGGCCCGGGGCCGCCGCGGGGCCCTGGAGAAGGCAGCGTGGACCGTCGCCATGCGCACCGAGGCGGTGATGCGGCGCCACTGCGGGACGCTGAGCCAGGTGCGCGGGCCCACAGCCGGGTCCCTCCCCTTCCACGGGCGCCCCCCCCGCCGCACCGCGCCTCCCGTGGCACAGTGACAGCTCCGTTGTCCCAGACGGGGGCACCGTCTGGGAGCTCCAGGGGCCAGACGCGAGCCTGGGGGTGGGGGCGGGGACGGCGGGGACCGTGGGCGCTCGCTGACCGTCCCGTCCCCGACAGCGGAGCCGGCGGCCCAAGACGCGCCCTCCCCGGAGTCGCCGCGGCCGGAGGCGGCTCCTCGTGCGCGCCCTGGACGCCGTCGCCACCTGCTGGGAGAAACTCTTCGCGCTGCGGGCGGCGGCCCCCGGGGGTCCCTAGCGCGCGTCCTGCGCGGGCCCAGGAGCAGCCGGCGGGGCTGCGGGGCCTGGGCTCGGGCTTCGTTTGCGGCCGAGCGCGGTCCCTCCCTCCGGTGGGCCCCGCGCGGGGTCCCGGCCCCTCCCGCGCCGCGGCCCGCGCTCCTCCGAGGGCCCGAGACCTGGAGATGATGCCCCCGGACGCCAGGCCAGGACTCAATAAACTGCTGGTGCTGCGACCGGTCGTCTTCCTTCGCCCCCGCATCTGCGGCCGCGGGGAGGGGGCGCTGGGGGCCGCGCGGCACCCGCCCGCGGAGCCGGCCCGCGCCCCGCACCTGCGCGAGGACCGCGGCGCTGCGCTCCCGGCCTTGGGCAGCAGGGGGCGGTCGGGACGCCCCTTCCCGGCGGTCGGCCCGGGCGGACGCGGGGTGCGGGTGGGGGTGGGGGCTCCGGCGGGCCCTGAAATGTCCGGTATCCGTCCTGCTCCGCTCTGGAGTGGGGGAAGGGGCGGACACGGAGGGGAAGAGAAGGCCGAGCTTTGTGAATTCAGAGCACAACAACCGGATAAAGGAAACGGGCCTGCAAGTGGGGCCGTTTCCTGCGGCCCCGGGAGGGCCGGCCGCCGCCCCCTCTGGACGCGGACAGGCTGGTCAGGGTTCCACTCTTGTGCTCTGGGACCGTATGTTTGCCTGGCAGGGTGCGGGGCTGACCCTGGACGCCCCCAGCCACAGACGCAGAGACGGGGGTGTGCACGGCCCCCTCCCCAATCACACCCGATGGGGAGGGAGAGAGGGTCAGCTAGAGAGAGCCCCTGGCCGAGGAGGACGCCTGCTGGACCCAACACCCATCACACTCTTCTGTGGATGCTGGACGGACCCAGCAGGCACCAGAGCAGGCCTTGCCTCTGGGGTACCCTGGCAGAGCAGAGACAAGCGCGGGGTTCAGAAGGCCGCGGTGGCGGGGCAGTCCCCACTAGCACAATGTGAAGAGCTGGACTAGCTGACCTGGACCCAGCTCCCCGCCGCACACGTGTGAGCACATTCAGTCTGTGCGACGGAACAAGGGTCCCCGATGAGACCCAGGCCCTGGGAGGTCATCCCTTGTCCCAAAGCCTTAAGAGCTGGGCAAGACCCAGGCCCGGAGCACGGTTATGGCCCATGTGCGCCCTGTGCGCGGGGCGGGGAGCCAAGCTTCCCAGACCTCAGGGGACCGTCAGTCGCCTGCCACCACAGTGTGAAGCTGCCCTGGGGGCTCCGTCGCAGTGAGGGGGACACCTACGGTGCAGGTACCCTGTGCCCCGTGGAGCATTCCACGGCTCAGGTGTCTGCAGCCTGCGCTCTGTGAGTGTGCCATGGTCTGGAGCTCGAGGCCACGGGAGGAGGCTCAGTCGGGCTGAGAAAGCAGCCCAGGGCTGGAGGGTCTAAGCGGAGGGCGGGTGCTGGAGTCCAGATCATGAAAGAACCCTGTAGCTTGCACGGACATGGAATGTGGGGTTTGGGGCCATGTGGTGGAGGTGGGGCCAAAGGCGGTGGTTTGGACTGGGGCGGGTGAGGAGTGACCCAGGCAATGCCAGGGTCCTGGCCCGAGTGCCTGGGTGTGTCCTCGTGTGGGCTTGGAGAGGCCTGACGGAGGAGCGGATGTGGGTGTTGTGGCCCCCTTCGCTGGACTCCTCTGCCCTTGCCTGCATGTCGCGGTGGCAGGAAAAGTCCCAGTTTGGTTGGAGCATCAGTGAGGGGGCCATCAAGTTGAGGGCGGAAGGTCAGTAAGAGAGTGTAAGGGTGTGGGTGTAGGAACAGGAGGGGGACAGGCTCTCCATGGAGGCCCCCACCCTGCTCCTGTTTGCCAGCAGTCTCCCTGCACCGACGTCCGGCCCAGACCCAGAGCCTGAGGCGACAGCATTCCTCTCCAAGTGGCATCAGAGCACAACTTCTGGGGCGTCAGGCCTACTGTCCACCCACGGTTCCCCCTTCCCACTGCTGAGAGCAACCAGGCCGTTCCTGGGAGGGGTGGGTGGCGAGGGGGCAGCCCCTCCATCTGCCAAGGCTGAGCAACAGCTGGGGTGGGGGGCAGCAGGAAAGGGAGCAGAGGCCTCAGAGTTTACGGGACACAATCCTGAGTCCTAGACCACGACCCTGTGAACGGGCACGCTGACCCTACTGTTCTCCCTGGAGGCTCCTACCAGAACCCGTGTGTGTGTGTGTGTGTGTGTGTGTGTGTGTGTGTGTGAGTGTGTGAGTGTGCACGCATGGGTGTGCTGAGGGGCTGGCCATGAGGATGGACACACAGGTGCATGTGTCCTGGACCTGGCCCAGCCCCCCTGCCTGGCAGAGCCCCCCTCTTCCAGGCAGCCCTCCTGAAGTCTAACTCTGGTTTGCCCTGGCAAGGTGAACTTGTTGGGGCAGGGACTGGAGGCCTGTAGCCTGAGCCCCCAGTGTCACACCTGACGTGTTCTCAGCGTGAGCCCCGATCCCCACCCGACCCTGCCCTCCTGGCCTTTCGCTCCAGTGAGCAGCCTCCATGCCCGGCGGAGACCCACATGTCGTCTTGCCAACCGCTTGATAACAGGCCAGCATCGTAGGTGTGGAGACCGAGACCCTTTTCCCCAAATCGCACACCATCTGTATCAGCGTCCTGGGGCTGCTGTGACGGTCACAAATGGTGTGGCTTAGCACAGTAGAGATTTCTTCCCTCGTGGTCCAGAGGCCTGAAGTCATTGTCACGGGCTGGAAGTCAGGCTGTCGTCAGGCTGTGCTCCCTCCTGGGCCATATCCAGCCCGGCTTCCCACAGCCACGGCAGGCTCCCTCCTCCACGGAGCCTTTTCCTTCTGGGTTTGTGTGTGTGTGAAGATTGTATTTATTTATTTGACAGAGAGACATAGTGAGAGACGGAACACAGGCAGGGGCAGTGGGAGAGGGAGAAGTTCCTGCTGAGCAGGGAGCCCCAAGCAGGGCTCGATCCCAGGACCCCAGGATCATGACCTGAGCCAAAGGCAGACGCTTCACCAACTGAGTCCTCCGGGGGTCCCAGCCTCCTCCTTCTTAGGAGGCTCTTTGCCCACAGGCTACGGGCAACCTGCGTGAACCAGGATGATCTCAAGATCCCGAGACACACCTACCAAGAGCCTTTTTTCTATATAAGCCCCGACCCACGGGCGCTGGGAGGTGGCCCTCTCTCTCCTGGGGCCACCATCCCACCATGGCCATGTTGTGGCTCACATAGGATGGCAGCAAGTTGGGCTTCTGGCTCCTGGGACAAAGTCCACTGGCCCAGGGTGAGGGTATCCCAGCCAGAGCAGGCCTGGGGGCAGGAGGAGAGCCACCGTGACCTGCCAAGACACAGAGAGCAGAGGGCCAGCCAAGGGTTGCTCGCTCAGACCCCATGCTGTTTGCTTGTGTGTTCGGCTCTGAGACCCTCCTTGTGGCCCATCACAGCACAGAACCGCAGGCTGGATCGGACCGGAGCCAGCAGAGGTGCAGGGACACAGACCGGGACAAAGCTGTGCAGCGCGCCCCTCCTTGCCGCCGTCTGGGGCAGGCTCGTGGTCGGCTCGGGGGCTTCAGCCGTGGCATCCCCTCCGGTCTAGCGCCTTCTCAGCTGCTTCCAGGGAGGTGGGGGCTGGGTCCCTGAAGGAGGGGCCGTGCCAGGGTGGGAGATGGGGCTGCGGGGCACAGGCCAGGGTTGTGCAACTTCCTGAAGCCAGGGAGCCAGACCCCCCGTGTGCAGCGCCAGAAGGAGGGGGGGCCAGGCCGACTTTGAAGGGGAGCCTGTGTCCCGCAGCCTCCCCAGACGGGGAGCTTTTGAAAGAACATCTGGAACATGGGCGCCTGGCAAACCCTGCCCTGGATTGGAAAACCAAACGTTCATCCCGCCTCTGCCACTTGTGTGTTCCCCGCCCTGACCACCCGCTCCTCTCTCCCCACCCCCTTCCCCACCTCTGCCTCTCTGCAGGCGCCAAAGACCACATGGGGGGTCCATCCAGCCCCGCGTGCTGACCCTTCAGAGGCCCCTCCCTCCTCCACATGCCTCCCTCAGGGGTCCCTCCATCGGCCTGGTCCGTGAAGCAAGGGGAGGTGGTGGGAAAGCCGAGCATCGCCCGCGCCCAGACCCTGGGCAGATGCGCTTCCCGTGCGCCTCGGGACAGGATGGGAGCTCGCCGGGCCCTGCACCTGGCGCTGGGCGCCAAGGGGGCGTGGGCTCACGCTCTGGCCGGAGGAAGCATCTGCGGCCAGAGCTGAAGGGTGCGCTGGCCTGGCCGGCACTGGGCCCCTGCGTGTGAGTCCGCGGGTGGGCCCCCGGCCTGCAGGTGTGCAAGGAGACGGCCTGGGCCAGCTGGAGTTGGTGCGGGAACAAACACGTCCCGGGCTCCAGGAAGCAAAGCCAGTGCTCAGGGCTGGGGGGAGGGGGGTGCCAGGTGCTGGAGCCCATTGTCCCTGCCGGCAGCCTGCAGGACCCTGGGGGACTCCCAGGGACAGTCCCCATCCTGTCCCCTCCCGAGGAAAAGACCCGGCTTTGTAAACACAGACGAAAACAACCACCATTATCCCTCCAACCCCAGCGAAGCCCACCTCCGCGGCCTTCCTTCTGAAGAACCAGCAGGGGTTAACGCTTGCTGGGGGAAGTGAGTCCTTGTTTGGGGGGAAATGGGCAGGTCAGGACCTGGGAAGGGGAGTGTATTGTGGGGGAGGTGGGCCAGCTTGGGATTGGACGCTGGTCCCTGGGTCACCTCTGGGCTGTGGCTGGGATTTTTTGGTCGGTTTGAAGTTCATATTTTATTTTATAGTAATGGCTCCATCCAATATGGGGCTTGAGCTCACGACCCCGAGATGGAGAGGGGCAGGCTCTTCCCGCTGAGCCCGCTGGGTACCCCGAGCTGTGTCTCGAGGGGACCTCTGCTCACGTCTGTGCAGCGGCAACAGCCTGGCTCCGTGGGGTCCTGCCCCTAGAGCCCACTTGGGACCCTTGTCCCCTGAGGGGAGGTGGCTGGGGCTCCTCGCCAGGTGCGCAGTTCCCGTCCTGCAGTGCATCGGGCCTGTGCGGGGCGTGAGGCCAGGGGTCCCCAGCTGGGGCCCGAGATAAGCGCCGCACCCGGCGTCCGCTTCCTGCACCTCCTTACATTGCCGCCGCCGCGCACCCCTTCCTGTTTTCTCGGCGCGTAGGCTGGCAGGAGCGTGGAGTGCGAGGCGGGGTCCTGGGGCACAGGTTTGGGTAGTGAGGGTTGGGCCGGGGTGGTGGGGCATGAGGCAGGGTCATGGAGACAGGGCTGTGTCCTGGGGGACAGAGTGGGACCCCAGGAGACATGTGGAGGGTGGGGAGCTCCCACCGCGCCGAGCCAGCGGAACCCCACCTGGTGTCCACGCGGGCTCCAGGTGGGGAGGGAGCCCAGGAGGCATGTGCACACAATGAGGAGGAGCCTTGGCGTTCCCACGGCTCTCGCCAATCCTGGGCCAGGGATTCCCACACACCTGGCCGAGACCCTCTGTGGACTGGAGCCTGGTCCTTGGGGCCCCTCCTCAGGCTGGGGCAGGAGTGGGGCAGGATGTGGGGAGGACTCAGACTGAGGCTTGGGCTGGGCTGTCGGGTTTGCAGGTCAGCTGCTCCGGACCCCCCTTCTGGGGGCAGCTGCGGTAGCATAGGGCTCTGATGTGCTTAGCCCACCTGCCCACACGTATAAATGTGTGCAACTTTCATGAAAACACACACGTCACGCAAAACCGCTGTGCCCGACGGCCGGCACGGTCTGGTCACGCAGAGGGGTACGGTTCAGCCTCGCAACAGAGTGGAAGACACGACACCACGGACGAGCCTTGAAGATGTCGCACTCTTAATGCACGTTCGGTTTCGTTTCTGTGCCACGTGCCAAACAGGCCGGTCCACAGAGAAGGGGGTGGGGGGCCCGGAGGGCTGCGTGTGGCCACTCACCCCAGAGGGCTTCTTGTCGAGGCGAACATTGGGAGGAGAGGCGTGGAGGCCACGTGGCCTTACAGCTCTGTCTCCAAGGGCGGACTCCAGCGCGAAGCTGCCCGGACTCGGAGTCCCGGGCAGGACTTGTACGGTGTGGCTCAGCGGCTGACTGTCCTGGTGTGTGTCCAGCGGAGAGGAGCGTGCTGTAGGTCCATCCTCGCCCATGCTGGGGTGGGGCATCCGAGCTCAGCCTGGGCCCTGATGTGTCTCCTGGTAGGATGTGCGGCTGGAGGTGTGTGTGGTGTCCCCAGGTGTGTCTACTGGAGAGAGGGTGCCCCTAACCCGTTCCGTGCCCCCGCCTCCCTGACTTCCTCCCCTGGGCTGTTTGCTGGGGAGGGCACGACACCTGGGCCCGGCTGGGACCTGGGCGTGGGAGCTGTAGCCCGTGCCAGCCAGGGCTGCTGGGACTTCCCGCCAGGCCCTAGGCCAGAGTCTGTTCCTGGCCAGCCTGACTCAGCGGGGGGCTGGGGGTGGGGACTTCCCTTCTCTGACCCTCCAGGAGGCAGGTGGGTGGAGCCAGGAGGGTGAGCGGTGGGAAACCTGACCCAGGGCTGGAGCCCCCAAGGCCCCAGGGGCTGTGTCCTACACAGGGGCAGGTGGGGGGGGGGGCACTGCTCCCTCCTGAGGGGGCCAAGTCAGGCCCCTCAGAGAGGGCCCCAGGCAGGGCGCTGGGCCGGGGTCCTTCGAGGAGACCCCTCCCCTCCCTCCTGTGCCAGCCCACCACCGTGGAGGAGCTGCTATTGGAAACAGCTGCTCTCTGTGGGAGGCCCTCTCCTGTTCCCATTCTGCTCCTGGACTCCTCCAGCCCCTGGCCATGGGGCCTGCTCTAAAGTGGGCCCCCCACTGCCCTCCCATGGGGGGAGGGGTTTCCAGGTGTCAAGCTCTCTGCCTTCTCCCTACTGGGCAATGGTTCCTGCTGTCCCCCTGGGGGGCACCCTTGTGGCTCCCCCGCATCCCACTGACCCCACCGGCCCTGGAAGGGGGGACCCTCTGGGTGGGGCGGTCTGAGGAGCCCAGAATGGGGGAGGGGAGACTATGACTCCAGCCTGTGCCAGGAAACAGGGGAGACACAGCTGGCCATGTCTGCTCATCTGCGGTGTCTCTGCGGTGTCTCTGCGGTGGACAACAGGTGGGATGGGGGACAGTGGTTCAGCCGAGGCCGGAGGTCCTCAGTGGGGCTTGTTCACACAACGGGACAATCTGGACTGGTGCTGCCTCCTCTCTGCCCTGGCCAGTGGGTGCAGCATGTGGAGGGGAGGTCCACACCTGGGTCAGAGGCTCCTGGGTCCCCACAGTGGGGCATGCTTTGGCTCAGCCAACGCAGGACGCTAGGGGTCGGGTCAGCTGTCCCACCACTAAGGGGTGGGCCCAGAGCAGAGCAGGAGGCCACAAGAGCTGGTGACCTACACTCATGGGCCCTGCACGTTGGTCTCCACACACAAGCCGAGGACTCGGCACTGCGGCCTCAGTGCCCTCCCCTCCAAGCCCACGACAGACGTGGCTGGACCGGCCCCACCTTTGTGCCTCCGTGTCCCTGCCAGGCACCATACTTATTATGCATACTCGGAAGGAGCCTTGTCCTTGGCGTCCTGTGGACTGTATGTGTCCCCCCACCACCCTGGGTGTCTCTCTGCACTTATGAGTTCATCTCCTGCCTTGTCTGGTTCTGTTCCTTCATGCCTCTGGTTCTGTCTTTGGATTTTCTGGACCAGCTGCTGATGGGGTGGGCCTGGGGGGCTCAGGTACAGCGGTCCCCAGGCTCTGTCCGCTTGGTGGGGAGCTCTGGCCAGTCAATGCCAGAGGTGACGTCACTGCCCCCCGAGAGGCTGGATACCTGTAAAAACAGTCCCACAGCCTGTTCACCGCCCCCGCCACACACACACACACACACACACACACACACACACACACACACTGAGGCAGCAGCACCAGATGTGGGGACACACACACACCCAGCCGCAGACTCGGGACAGACACACACAGACGCACAAGGTCACGTGGTCATCCTCATGGATGCCCCCATGGTCACAAGGTCACAGCCATGCTGGGAGACTTCTGCACACACTGGGTAGCCGGCTTGCTGGCCGTCCTGGAGCACAGGCAGCGTCCGGAGAACCCCGTGACTCCCACACACACGGGACACTGAGCTGTGAGCGACCTTTCCACATCAGGGTGTCCGCGATCAGCTCCCCATGAGGGACTGGGGACCAAGGAATCTGGAGAGAGGGGTGTCCAGTTCTGCTGCAAGTGGGGGAGGGTTCATGGGAGAGGCCTGACCTGACAGGTCGTTGACCTGTCCCTAGTAGAGCCTGGGGAGGTTACTGTGGGGAGCAGCATGGCCATGGTGCTGCTGCCCCCTCTGGGGACTCTGGTTTAAAAATGACAGACGGGGGCTCCAGGGTGCCATGTCTGTTACAGCTGTCACAGGCCAACCCCCTTGGAGAGGACAGACCTGAGCAGTAGTGCCTGGGTTTGAAGAAAGTTTTAGTTATGTAT
Source organism: Mustela nigripes (assembly GCF_022355385.1). Taxonomy (NCBI): domain Eukaryota; kingdom Metazoa; phylum Chordata; class Mammalia; order Carnivora; family Mustelidae; genus Mustela; species Mustela nigripes. The sequence continues at coordinate 140,393,371 of NC_081563.1, forward strand.
TTATTTATTTTTATTTTATGTATGTATGTATGTATGTATGTAGTTATTTACACCTGGCATTTTAAAGAGAGGAGGATGACGAAACACGGGTGGGGTGGGGGGGATTTCCGACCCCTTTTAGGCTTCAGTTAAAATGGGGTGTGGGACAGGAGGGGAATGCAAGTCTGGGAGGGTGGGGAGCGCCCACACCTCATGCGTCCACCAGCTCCATCTGCCGGCTAGCCTGGAAGGTTGGAGAAGTGGGTGCTTTGGGACCCAAGCTGGGGGGGCTCTGTGGGGGAAGGGCACGGCCAGGATCATTAAGTGACCCGCTCCCCCCTCCCCCAATGACCACAGGTGTTCAGAGGAGAGAGCCAGTCACTTTATTGTGGCCTCGCCTGGCTCAGGGGGCGACCCAGCTCCTGCTCCTGCTTTAAGGCAGACAAATAGTGGTACTCTTCATATTTAAAGAGCCTCGCTACATGGGTGCTTTTGGTCACTGAAACCCCTTGGAAGAAAAAGTTTAAAAGTTTAATTAAAAATTAAATATATTGTATTAAGTATATAAAAAAGGCGAAGTAAAAAATACAGCCTGGTTCTAGAAAATACACTGCCAGAAAAGAATGAGACGCTTCAAGAACTGCCCTGGCCGGGCCAGCCAACAGGTCCTAGGCCTGGGCTTCCTGGAAGAGCCCCAGGACGGGCGGGAACCGCCCTTGCAGGGCGCCCCCGGCGCGGCCGAGCCCTGCGCCTGCGAGAGGGACAGAGCGGGGGTGCACAGCAATACCGTCGCGCCCGCGGCGGGGAGCAAGCGGGGCGCGGGCCCGGGGCCGCCGGCCGCCTAGCCCGAGATGCAGGCGCTGTAGTAGACCGCGCTGCTGGCGTCGGACAGCGCGGCGATCAGGCTGCTCTCCTCCGGGCAGGACATGGCCCGCGGGCCCAGCTTGGCCAGCGCCACGTGGTACGGGAGCCCGGCGGCGTCGGGCCGAGTCCGGCTGCAGTTGAGGTACTGGTCGAACTCGGTGAGGTCCACGTCGGCCCACAGGTCGGCGGCGGGGCCCAGCGTCTCGGCGGCCTCGGGCGGGGGGGCCTCGGGCGGCGGCGACAGCGGGCCGGGGTACGGGCCCGGTGCGGGCGCGCCCAGGGCGCCGTAGTAGAGGCCGGAGAGCGGTGCAGCGGGCGCGGGCGCGGTCCTGAGCGCCTCGGCCAAGGGCGCACCGTAGCAGCCGCCGGGGTCCCGGGGCAACTCGGAGGGGGCGTAGGGCGCGCGGAAGGCTCGCAGCGCGCAGTCCTCGGGCGCCGCGGGCGGCGGGAAGAAGGCGGCCTCCCCGGGCTCCAGGCCGTCCAGCGGCGAGCGCTCGGGCGTGGGCAGCCCCAGGCCGTCGAACTCGGCGCCCAGCGGCGGCAGCTCGCGGAAGGCGCGCGCCGGGCCAGGCGCCGCGGGGAAGGGCTCGGGCGGCGGCGGGGGCGGCGGGGGCGGCGGGGGCGCCAGGCCCGGGAGCAGGAGGCCGGGCTCCAGCCGCCGGGCCTTGCGCGCCTGCTTCTTGCGGCGCGGCCGGTACTTGTAGTTGGGGTGGTCCCGCAGGTGCTGCACCCGCAGCCGTTCCGCCTCCTCCACGAAGGGCCGCTTCTCCGCCGCGCTCAGCTCCTTCCACGCCTTGCCTGCGGGGCGGCGGGCGCGGGTCAGCTGCCGTCGGGCGGGCGCGGGACCCCGGGCGCGCACCGCGAGGGTGGGGCGCGGCCCCCTCCCCCGCCCGCCCCGGCCCAGCCCCGCTCCGGGTCCCCCCGCGCCGCCCCCCGCCCCGCGCCCGCCCCGCGCCCGCCGCCCCCGAGCCCCTCACCCAGCATCTTGCTGAGCACCGCGTTGTGCAGGTCCGGGTTCTGCTGCGCCAGCCGCTTGCGCTCGTCCTTCGCCCACACCATGAAGGCGTTCATGGGCCGCCGGATGC
>NC_081563.1:140395698-140403066 GCF_022355385.1 Mustela nigripes
GGCGGCGGCGGCGGCGGCGGCGGGGAGGCCGCGCGGCTCAGCGGCGGCCCCGGGTCCCGGGGCCCATGCACAGTCGCGGCGGGCGGGCGGGTCGTCCTGTGCGCCGTAGCCGGGCGGCGATCTCTGCATTCCAGCTGGGCGCGGCCTGGGCGGAACGGAGCGCGGGAGCGCGGCGGCCGGACAGCGGGCACTCGCGGGGCGGGCGCGGAGGGCGCGGCGGGCGGCGGCGGAGACGGCGGTGGCCGCGAGCCGGGTGGGCGCCCAGATATAGCGGCGCGGGGCCAATCGGCGGCGGGCCGGGCGGGGCGGGGCGGGCTGGGGCCGCCCCCTCCCCGGGGGCTCCCTTTCTTCTCCGACCCGGCGGATTCCACCGCAGCCTCCTCCGCGCAGCGGGCCCCCCGCGCCCTCTCTGAGCGAGGGACCCCCCCCCCAGCCGCCTCACCCCGAGCGCGAACGGGCGGCTCCCGTGGGCTGGAGCTGGGGAAGGGGCATCCTCATTGGGGCTGTCCGGCTCTCAGAGACGAGCTGCCGTCCCCACCCACGGAGTCAGACCCCCGGACCGTCTCTGGGGGAGGGCGGTCGCCCCCTCATGAAATCACACTGGGAGGAGGACAGGGGCGTATTTTAACCCATGTTCTTGGGAGGCTTCCCAAGAAGCCTTGGGGTCTAGCTCAAAAGAAGGGGGCACCCTGGAAAAAGTTCCCTGTCTCTGGGGGGAGCGTGTCCTGGGTAACCGCAGCGCATCACGTCCCCAACCCTACACTCACATGTGGAATTTTAACCACTGGGGGCTCTGAGGCCCCCTGTTTGTCCGTGGGGCTCAAGAAGACAGAATTGGCGTTCCCTGCCTCACTAGCAGAGCCCACTCCAGACGGGGAGAACCTGAGCGCTGGACACCCTGGACCCACAGCCTAATGAAGGGAAACCAGAGGGCGTGGGGACCTCCACCGAAGGTGCAGAGTCCCAGGCCTTGCTCCCCCTCCCGCGGTCTGCTGGGGTGAGGGGCTGGGACCGGCTGCACCTGGCCACCGCCCTGCAGGGCTCCCACCTGGCCAAGCAGTAGAGTGAGGCCAGAACCAGGGTTGGGGGAGGGGGAGGGCAAGGGGGGCCTCCCCTGGGCCTGGGTGGGTTTCCAGGGGCGCTTCCCGCCTCGCCTCCTCCAAGTCTGGGAGGGGCCTGGGCTCCAGGAACTGGGGGGTCTGAAGGGTCTCCCCTAGGACTGTTGCCCTGCTGAGGCTGGGATGAGTGTGCAGCCCAGGATCTGTGTGGCCCTGCTCCGCTCCCCACCGAGTGCTGGGAGCTCCACATTTCAGGGCCCAGGTATCGGTGACCCTGGGCTTATGTGGCCAGAGGCTCTCAGTCCCCTGGCCCTTTTAGTGCTGTGAATGGGGAGCGTCCTCCAGCCCCACCCCACCGGCAGCTCCTGAGCTGCCCCCAGGAGCCCTCCTGGTTTGAGGAAAGACCAGCGCCCCCACAGAGGTCCCTCAGCCTGAGGGCTGCTGGGTGTCCATCCTGTCTCCGCGTAGGGTTCTGTCATGGAAGGCCTCGTCTGACAGCTGGAGGAGTGAAGCCCTGGGTGTCCCAGACTGGTTTCGAGATCCCTGAGACCCCACAGCCCCATTCACCACGTAGAACTGGGCTGATGTACTGGGGGCCGTCAAGGCACCAAGGTGTGGATTCTCTGGGTCTAGGGGAGAGCTCAGCTTTTTCCAGGAGGCAGGGGAGGGTGGGGGGCCCTGGGGTGGGCAGGTGCACAGTCCTCTCCCAGTGGGGCCAGCTCCGGCCTGGCCAGTGTCAGTGGGTGGACTGGGCACCAGGGCTGGGAGCAGGACTCCTGGCTGAAGAGATGGCCCAAGAAGCCAGCACCTGCTGGAGACGGCCCTTACCCTTCCAGGTGTGCTCCGAGCTCACCGGCGCCTGGCTTAGCCGTCCCTGGGGCTTGGGAGGGAGCCTTGAGGGTCCTCCACTGCAATCTCCCCCGACATTAGGATGGATCTAGGCTGATCCGGCATCACCTGACCACAGCCTCGGTCCCCTCCAGCTCCCCTCCAACCCCCCGGCCCCAGGAGAGCCACCTTGCCCAGCACCAGCCAGCGACCCTCCCTCTTGGCAGAGCTGTGCTGCTCAGGTGTCCAGCTGTCCTGTCCTGTGGGCTGAGGCTGGGCAGGGCAAGAGGAGAGCCTCCTGGGGTGGCTCCCTGCCTCTTCGGAGTCAGGCTGTCTTTCCGTGGGTGCGCATGCTGCCCTGCTCAGGGTGAGGACGGTGGTTCTGACCCACTGGCCAGATGGGAAGACAGTGGGGGGTGGGAACTGCAGTCGGGGTGGCCCTGCCCCTAGAGCCCCGGGCTGGGGGACACACACACACACACACACACCCCATCTATGCAAGGGCTGGTGGGGGGGTGTGGTCAGTGGTGCCTGGGGGAGGGGCGTAAGATGTGTGTGTCTGCGTGCTTGTGTGTGGTCTGTGTGTGTCTGTGTGACAGGGAAGGTCTGTGTCTGTCTGCTGGAGCGTCTAGCGCTGGAGTCTGCCCACGGCCTTAGGAGCCAGGTGGCGGCCGAACTCTGCCACAAGAGGGGGTCCCACAGGGTAGAATGAGGGTCCTGCTCAGTGAAACGCTCACCCTCAACACCCACCAAGGGGGCGGTCCCCAACAGCACAGCTCCATCCAAAGTGGGGGTGATTTGTGAGTCTGGGCCATTTCTGTGTGTCTAGAGCCCACCTTGGGCTGGCCTGGCCCAGGTTGGCTCCTGCCCACCCTTATGGGGGCCCTTTGTGCAGCCCCCGGTGCCCCAGACAGAAAAGTGGAATAGAGGGGCACGCTTTCTCTGCAATGTGGGGCCGGGCTGAGTGCTGAGTGGACACTGCCCTCCCTGGCCTCCCACCGCGCCCTCGATGAGCCAGGACCAGACCCCCAGGCTCTGGGTGAAGCCTGCAAAGGATGCTGGGCAGCTCCCCTCAGTGGCTCTGGGTGGGGGATTGGCTGGGCTCTGGGAGTGGCAGACCTCCCAGGCGCTGCCCGGGGCACAGACCTCACAAGCTCCCACCCGCCTGGCCCCGGCTGCTGCAGGAGCGGGAGTCTGGGACCAATTACTGAGTCCCTCGGGGCCGGACCCTCCTTCTGTTGGAAGGTGGGGGTAGGGTCCCTGTCCGACACAGGTCCAGGTGGAGGGGAATCTTCTGTGTCCTGAGACCTTGGCTTGGAGCCGGACTGCTCGGTGCGAATCCCACCTCGGGGTCCTTGAGACCAGGAGGCTCTGGGCCTGGCCCTCATCCTGTTGCTCCTTTTTCAGACCCTGCTGCAAGGGCTGGGGTTGAGGGTGGGGAAGGCAAGGTGCCGGGTCAGCCTTGACTTCTGCCCAGGGGTCCGGGCTTCAGAGGGAACTGCCCAACGGCCTAGAAGTATAGGCGCGCATGTCCCTCCCCAAGCGACAGGCCGGTCCAGGTGGACTCTGGGACTCGTGCCCCGCCGCGAGCCTTCTGGCTCTCAGCCCCAGGATGCTGGGCCTGGTGTGGCGGGGCTCCCAAACACTGTGGGCCTTGCTCCTGAGAAGGGGGGCGGGGGGCAGGCGTGGGTGCTGGGCTCAGCGGCAGCAGCTGTCACAAGGGTCAGGCTTGGCGGCGGCGGGGACCCGGGTCTCGGGCCCAGCTAGGTGTTTTGGGAACTAGGGTGTCAGTAGTCTCGTGGGGGTGTCAGACTGGCTGAGGGTCTGGAGCAGAGGGGACATGGTGTGGTCGCTGTGGGCCTTTGGGTGTGTGGGGGGGGGACGGAGGCCAGCGGGACGGAACAGGACGGGGCTCCTTCGGGAGAAGGGGCGCAGGGCCGTGTGGGTTTGAGGAGGGAGGCGTGGGTCGCCTGTGGCAGGAGGCATTCGCGGGATGCCCCAGGGCGTCCAGGGCTGTTGGTGTAGAAGAGAGGCTGTTGCTCCGGCCGAGTGGGGCCGCTGGATGCAGCGAGCCCCGGGGCGGCGTGGGGTGGCCCTGTGGGTCCTGGGGGTTTCGGCAAGCTGTGTGGGCCCGCGGGCGCAGCAGGGGCTCCATGGGAACCAGGCTCTAGGTTTCCGTGGCAACAGCAGGGCGGGGCCAGGAAACGCGGCTCAGGAAGGAAGGCCACAGCTGTGAGGAGGGAGCCGGCCTGGCGGAGCAGGCGCCAGACACTCTGTCTGTCCAGTCGTCCGGAGGGCCCGGAGCCCCTGCCCTAAGCCCTGCCTCCCCCCAGCCCTGCAGACCCCCTGATCTGCGCCCGGGGCCCCTGCGACCATGGCTGTCTTTATTCCAGGCAGCGCGCCCGGGATCTGGGTAGGCAGGTGTCCTAGTCCTGCAGGAGCTGGGCCCCACTCTCCTCAGGGGCTTTTGGAGGAGCAGAGGCGGGGCTGTGTGGGTGTCCCGGGCAGTGCCCCCCCTGACCTCCCTGCCTGGGCTGGCCCGGCCTCTTTCGCTCTCCTGCCAGGCTCTGGTGACAGTCCTCAGCTGCCCTGGGAACGGTGCAGAGAAGGAGCGGAGCCCCCAGTGGGCCCTGCAGCTTGTGTTTCTTTTCTGCTGCTGCCCTAGCTTTGTGACAAGCGGCTTTGATGGCCCAACCAGCTGGGACTGCCAAACGGGCTGGGGGGCAGGTCTGTGTTCTTGGGGACCACCCATCCCTTCTCATTCATTCGTACATTATTGAGTGCCTGCTGTGAACTCAGCTCTGTTCTAGGAGACAGTGAACAAAACAGACCCAAGTCCTTGCCTGGGGAAGGGGGCTCCTGTTCTGCTGGACAGGGACAGTCAATAAATCCAGAAACAAGGCAAAGTGTGGGGTGCCAGGCTGCAGAGTGTGCTCTGGAGAACGGTGGTGCTGCCGGCTGTGGGGGAGGGAGGGGCCATGTCACGGGTACGCATGGCCTGTCACTCTGTGACGTAACTTTGGAGACAACCCCAGAAGGGAATGTGTACAAGAGATGAGGTGATACCTGGAAAAGAGTGTCGTACACAGTGGGAGCTGCATGTGCAAAGGCCCTGGGGCAGTGAGGCGTTCTGATATAGGGGAAGAGCAGGGAGTGCAGAAGGGAGGGGAGAAGGAGCTGTGTGAGGCCTGGGGGGGTCTAGGTCTTTTTCTCTGAGGGAGAGTTGATGACTTAGGAGGGTTTTGAGCAGAGGAGGGTGTGATGTGACTTCGCTTTCTACAGTCTCAGCAGAGCTGCTGTGTGGAGATGGACCTGGGCAGCTCAGGAAGGAGTGGATGGGGTCTGCTCCTGGCTGCCCGTGGAAGGCCGCCTCCCTGGGGAGTTTCCAGGAGGGCAGTGGGGGTAGTGCGCGCAGACCCACAGGAGAGGCTACGGCAGGGACCCTGTGGTTTGGTGCCCTGGGAGTCAGATCTCTTCCTTTCACCCACAGCCTTGGACCCCCCCCCCCACTCCCACTCCCCCACCCCCGCCCCTGGGCCCCTGGGGATGGGGAGGGTGGAGTGGCCGCCAGGCTGGCGGGCAGGGCAGGGAGGGCTGCGTTTCTGGGAATTGTGTGGGGGAAGCACATTGTTCGAGCCTGGAGCAGGCGGCCAGGGCTGCTGCTGGCCTCTAGGGGATGCCTCCTGGCTCCCCCAAGTACTGCCTCTGGGGGAGGGAACTGGGACTGGGCCAGGGCTCTGGGCCGGCCTGGGGACTTTCCTGAAGATGCTACTGTGGGTGGGCAGCTCTTCCCACTCTGCAGACTGAGAAACTGAGGCCCCAGGAAGGGCTGCGGCAGTGGCGGATCTGCTAGCGCCTAGGACGGGGCAGCGGATCTGCTAGCGCCTAGGACGGGGCGGGGGGTGGGGAGGGGCTCCTGCCGGATCTCAGTCCCTGGTCACTGCCCTGCCTGACCTCAGAGGCCAGGATCTGAGGGAAGCTGCAGTGGGGTCACAGTCCTACACAGCCCCTGTGGCGGTGGCCGTGCTGGGCTGGAGGGTCTGGGGGGCGAGCAAAAGCAGCTGGGTGCCCAGGCCCGGGGGAGAGCTGCCTCAAGGTAGCAGGGGATGGGTGGGGGCTTCTGGGGCCACGGGAAGCGAGGTGGGGCTCTGTGTGAGCGCGGCAGCTTGGGCCTTCCCACCGAGGCCCCTGCCTCAGCCAGAAAGGAAGCGCGGATGCGACCGGCTTGGGTCATGGCTGGCCTGGGGCGGGCAGGGGGTGGGGGACACAAATAGAAAAATAAATGGCCTGAGCTTCCGATGTTTCCGGACTGAGGGTGGGGGAGGGGCAGGCCTCTGGGCCAAAGGTGTGGTCCAGCCTGTGGGTCCTGGACCTTGGCGGTGTGGCTGGGGTGTTCCCAGGCTGCTGTCAAGGATGTCTCCCCCTCAGAGGCCCCAGGACAGGGCCCGGCTTCCCACAGAGGATGCTCCTGAGGGCAGGTCCGTGTACTTCTCTCCTCTGGGGGCTGCCCCGTGGGACCATCGTGGGCACGGAGGGAAGGCGCCTGGCGGTGGGCCTGTGGAGTGTCCAGGAGAGCACTCTGGAGTAAGGCAGGGGGAGGGTCTCCCATCTCCAGGGCTCCTCCTCTGCTCCTGGCAGACCTCTCTTCACCTCTGACCTCTAATCAGGAGCCCCTGGGTCTCCACCCATACATCTACATTTTCATGGCTCGGGCTCCCAAGCTGGTGGCAAGGCCCTGCCTTGACTCCCCATCACCTCATCAGGGCCACCTGGCTCTCAGCTCTCTGTCCCCCACCCACCCCTTCCTCTGCCCCGACCCTTCTCAGCAGGAGAGGCTGCGGGTCCTCCGCGGAGGGCCCCATCGGGCGCTGGGAGGGTCGCGCCTCAGGCCTTCAGCCCAGAGCAACAGGGAAGTCAGTTCTGAGTTGGCCTCCCTGGGCGTGGGGGTGGGGCCTGTCTTTGGGGCTCCCTTGCTGGGCGGTGGCTGGTAAACGTGGGTCCCTTCCTGCCCCTCCCCCGCCTGCTGTTGATTTCTCCTCCCTTCAGGAGACACACATTTACTGAGCAGCTCTTAGGTGTCCCGGGCTGAGAACGTGGCAGGGGGTGGAGGGGACGCCTTGTTCTCCCAGCAGAGCAGTCCTTGGGAGACAGACGCCTGGCGGGCAGTCCAAGGTGGTTCCGAGCGTCCGAGCGTGAGGACCGCAGGCACGGCCGTCGTGTGTGCCTGTGAGCAACGTTGTCTCCCCGGGGGCTGCGGTCGCATGTGGGGGTCAGAAAGGAAATGGCGTTCTTCGCTGGCAGAGGGGTCGGGGTAGGGTCTGGAAGGCCGGAGCCCTGCGGAGGGCCCAAGTGGGGTACAGTGGGTTTGCATAAGCCCTCTCGAGGAGAAGCCCATGGTTTTGATGCTGCCCTCTGGGAGCAGATTTCAGAGCGTACCGGCTGGTCAGGGCCCCCCCCCCCCCCCCCCCCCCCCCCCCCCCCC